>NC_041384.1:456035656-456053473 GCF_002162155.2 Triticum dicoccoides | reverse complement strand
AGTGTCACATGTTTGAACATTTTGCATGATTTGTCATTCTGCAGTATGTGTAGCCGTATAGGGGGAGTAGGAGATTCTTAATCAGTGCTTGGTAACAAAGTTGTGCAGTTAACTTCTGCTCCAACTACTATGGTAGTAATGAAATTGCTTTTCACTGAATTACTCCCTTCGTTCCAAAATACTCCCTCCCTTCACAAATATAGGATGTTCTAACTTTTTTCTGAATAGGATGTTATATCATTTTAGTGTGTTTGTTCTCTTATTTCAGTCCATATGTTGTCCATATTGGAATATCCAAAACATCTTATATTTGTGAACAGAGGGAACATTTGTTACCACTACTATGGAGTATTTGTTTGGCAATGATTTACTGTGCAAATTGTACAAAAAAGTGGTTCGTGATTTTTGTATATACCCTGCCCTTTCATAACGGTTAAACGTATATACTCCTTCCATTCCAAAATAATTGAATTTCTAGGTTTCTCTTAAGTCAAACTTCTTTTAAGTTTGACAATGTCTATTAAAATATGCCAACATCCAAAACACCAAATTAGTTTTATCAGATTCGTCCCAAAATATATTTTCATATTATATATACTCCTATTTGATGTTGTCGATGCCAATATATTTTCTATATGCATGGTCAGGCTTAAAGAAGTCTGACTTAGGACAGACCTAGAACCTCAAATATTTTGGAACTGAGGGAGTATCATATAATCATGTGAGTACATTGTAAATCATGTAAATTTCTTTAATCTCTCATCCCTTGTTTTATTCTGAGCTAGCTTGTCAATAAGGTATGAAATGACATTTTATAGATTTGAAATGAAAAACACGGGGTGGTTAATGTTATTGTGTAAGTGAAGAATGAATATGTAAGCAGGATTTGTAGATCAGGATCACTAAAGGAATTGTGTTAGTAAGCTTAAGCACTTGTTTCTTCAGAGAATCTGCCGTCGGTTAAAACTCAAATGTCTCTCTTTGCAAATTTCTACTTCATAGCATCCATGGTATTTGGTTCAGAGTGTCTAAGCCTATCTATTTTGATATGTGATGTTAAGATCATCTTTCTTTCATATCCCAATAGTGTGTGTAGCAGTTGAAGCATTTCCTTGCTTTACTAATTCTTACATTTGTTTTAGTAGTGTAAGTGAATTTTTGTGTATGTTGTCTTAAAACAAACTCTGAAAACTTCTGTTAAACACTAATTTTGATATTTTCATGGACTGATAATAATATCATGAGAACATTTGTTCCCAGTTTGCAGCCTGTGAGAGAAACACGTGAAAAGCAAGTGCAGCTATGGAAAGAGCTGATACTTGATTACTGTAGAAGTCAAAAGATGTATATAATCTCCCTGGAAGAAGATTTTCCGTTGTTCTCCAATCCAAAGATTGAGAGTAAGTCGTATTTGTCTGAACCTTGTGTTTTGACTACTACTCTTCTGCAAGACTGCAATTCAGCAAAAATATGTCTTACTGTGTTGAAAGTGCTATGACATAGTGATCTGGCATGATGGTAATGTGTTCCTAAGGCCTACTATGGAGCCTATTGAGCATGCCGGACTAGTGTATACATGAAAATTTTGTTCACTCGATGAGTTTACAATGCATTTGGACATTCCTATTGACGTTACACTGAACTTGCATGCTTTCAGGATCTCTAAGCTATGAAGCAAAGGAAGTGTTCCTTGCAGCTCTTGTTAGTGAAGGTTTATTCTGCACAACATTAAACCTTTAGTTATTGTTGTAGCTGTGTGTAGTTTTGTTTTTCTAGGTAATGGACGCCTTTATTACCCCTGGCCTGTGTGCAACTACTTAAAGCCAAGTTCAAACTGCAGGGCGCGCAGAGTGGATTGACAAAAATCACAAGAAGTGTCTCGTTCTTTGGCTGCGGATTCAAGATTGGGCTAACTACATATTAGACTTCGTAAGACTTTGTATTCTATTAAACATGTTTCTTTCGAAGCTATCAATTTATCAATGAGTAGTGGCAGTGACTTAATATTTATCTATGTGTTATGCTTGTAGGTAAAGGAAAATGGGTTGGAAGTAACAACAATTGAAGATATACGCTCTGGAATTGAAACACATGGGACCGGTAAGTATACCAAACTTCATGGTGATGAGATTAGATTTTCCATTGAGAACCGAGCTCTAGCTCGGTTGGCTTGGAGCTTATGGTGTAAGCCCACCCACTCACGTTCGATCCGCGGAAGGCTCATTTCTATCTAAGTGAACACACAGTTAATGGAGGGCTTCTCCCCCATTTAGCCAACAAGATTAGATTTTTCATTTTGAATATTTCCGTGACGCTAAGCTTATTTTCTTGCTTTGAAGCAATTTGCAGTAGAAACGGTAATATACATGTACTCCCTCCGTTCCTAAAGATTTGTCTTTCTAGATATTTCCACAAGTGACTACATACGGAGCAAAATGATTGAATCTACACTCTAAAATATGTCTATATACATCCGTATGTGGTAGTCCATTTGAAATATCTAAAAAGACAAATATTTAGGAACAGAGGGAGTAGGATTTAGACTTGGCTAGCTGTTGGATACACATTTCCATGTTTACCCAACTTGTCATGTGGGCTTGGTATTATAGCGGGCACAAGCCTCAGGAGGAGCCGTCTGGCTAAGCCTAGGCTGATAAGTTCTTTTTTCTTGATTCCCTAGTTGGTTAGTTTGGATAAGAATCTATTGGAATATGCAGTTACACTTTTCCTTTTAGGGGTGGCTATTCTATAAAGCCAGGGATAATCTATGTTATATGATGAATGAATAAGCCAGAGGTTATCCTCTGAAAACCCTGTTCCTGCTGCTATCACGCCATGATGCAACCTCCCCTGCACAGCTACGCTCTGGAGCTTAGGCCGTGACATAAGTTGGTGTTGGTGCCTCATTACTAATGCACAGCCCATAATTCGCAAAAAAGAAAAGAAAAGTAATACATAGGCCATGCCCCTCGCTCATAATAAAAGTTGTCTTAGTATTGTGGCCAGTTTGAATCATTCTCTCCTGTGGCGCCTGTTGCAGAACTTGCGGGAATTGATCGTGGTGTCCTCATGCGAGCTTTGAGGCTGCTGGAACAGAAGGGAAAGGCAGTTATCTTTAAGGGCAGTTCAGCAGACGATGAAGGCGTCAAATTTTCTGTTTAAACTTTGTGTACTAGCCCCCAACTAACAGATGAATAATCTCGACCGGTGTCCTTGAACATGATACATCCCTTCTTACCCGTACACTGATCACATCCTTCCGGCGTGTTTATCGGCATCATTCAAACCTTGATATTTATTTGCTCTATTCACATTTCCCGAACTGTTGTATTTAGCCTTCTATTCATCTTCAGCATATATACCTATAAAACTGCATGTTGTGTGTCTCATAAGGCTCAACTAGTGTCTCAGCATATATTCAGAACCAATCGTTGATTGATATATGGCTTGTTAGAATGGAAGGAATTTGAACAAGTAAAATAAAATAAAATAGGGTAAGCTTATCAAGATAGCACGCTTCAGCTGGAAGAAAGGAATGTATTCTAGAAACTAGTGTCAGTTTCTCACACATTGCAGTTCAATTCCCGCAGATTCTTGTGACGCACGCTCCATCCCATAATATAAGAGCGTTTTTGATACTAGAACGGCTCTTATAGTATTTTGGACCGAGGGAGGGAGTAGCTTTCTTGTGTTAACATCACTATCGGTTGTCAGGCAATCAGCCACCCAAACAAAAAGCCGGGTTCCACTCATGTCCACTTGGGCTGCATGAATTGGATTCTCTCGCCCCGTCACTGACATGCAGGCCACGAGGAATCAATCAGTCGGCAGGGCCTCCCACCAGAATCTGCAGATTCTTTATTTTTCATTCACGATTATTATAATATCAGGAGGAGACGCGGCTGCCTTTCCGTCGGTCTCACTCCACGTCAGTTCTCTCCATCCATCAATCTATTGGCGTTGATTGAGAGAAGAAAAGAAGGGAGAACATATAACCCTGTTCATCAGCAGCCACTAATACGAAAGGGGGTCGGTGCAAGTGCAGCGGATGGATGGGGCATTTGATCTGATGCCACCCGCCTTTGCCGATCAGCCATGGCACCGCACCACTAAAAAGTAAGCAAGCAGGTCCCAACCGCATTGAAGGACGATTCGACGGAAACGAATAAATAAAACCAGCACGCAAACCTGCATCAAGACAGACAGACAGCGAGCAAAGGAACGGGAGGCCCATTTACATATATAGCCCTGCTGCTCCTGGCCCTTTCCCCAGTTCCGTCCCATTATTGGTTCTTGCGAGGAGGGGGGCGGAGAAACGGAAGCAGGAGGCAGAGAGGAGATCGAGCCAGAGGTTTGTTCCGTTCCAGTTCCTCTTTGTGATGTGTACTAACCTGTTTATGCCAGCAGATTTGATGGTTTCTCTGCTCTGGTTCTTGGGGGGAAAAACAGGGCGGCGAGCAAGGGCGCGATGGCGTCCAAGAGGATACAGAAGGAGCTTAAGGATCTGCAGAAGGACCCCCCTACCTCATGCAGCGCAGGTCTTGCTCCTTTCTTGCTTCTTTTGGTCTGGATTTTGCACTTCTAGGACATGCCCTTGTGTGAAGAGTCAGATTTTTGTGCGTATGCTATGCTTCGGAATGACTTGCTGTGCACACGCTCGCGTCTTCCGTGACTGTACCGGCCGCGAAAGAATGCTTTGCTTGACAGCTATTTGGAGTGACGCTTTATGCTCTGCTTGCCCCAAAAGGGGAAGGGGAGAAGGTGCGATGTGTGCTTGGAGTTCTTGGTGAAAACTACCCGTGAACTTGGGACTTTCTTTTTCTTTTTTTTTGCGGGGAGCATGAATCTGGACTTGGATCAACGGTGCTATGTACTGACATGTGGCCTTGTTAAACCCGCGTCACAGGCAAAGAAGGCTGCCTGCAATGAGAGCCTTAGCTCGATTGTTAGGTATGCGGTTGTGCAGTCTAACCAGCTGGGTTCAATTCTTAGAATTGTCAGGTGATGCACAAGGGTTTCCCCCGTTTATTGAGGACCAAGCTTGATGTGTGGTCACTCATCAAGCTAAAATCTTGGTACTCACAAATAATATATTGGAGGACCATGCTTGATATGTGGTGAGACTACACTTCAAGATAAAAATCTTGGTACTCATACTAAAAAGGGTGTGTGCATCCCTAGTTGGTGCAGAGGCCGGGAAGTGAAATTCTCCCCCCAAATAAGGTTTCTGGAGAATCGGGCCAAAAAGCCCTCTCTCTCCTCTTGTCGCCCCTGTGTGGTGGTTGTCGGCCGCTGTTGTTGCATGGCAGCACAGTAGCCTGCATCTGGTTTGGCGGTGGTGTTCTGGCTGTGTTCTTGCTCGATGTGGCATCACCTGATGGTGCCGCAAGAGTTGGGCGATGGGACGGCGGCCCGGCTTCTTCGATGGTAGCGCCTCCGTGGTTAAGTGGATGATGGAGTGGTTGGGTCTTGCAGTGGTGACGGCCTCCTTGAGGATGGCGGCAACAGATCAGGTTCGATGCGGCTCAGTGAGTGACATGTGTCTCTTCTAGAGGCGTCAGAGCATGCCTGTCGCCGGCAGGTGAAGCCACCGGCGGGTGCTACGCACAATGTCTCATGCGGAGACGTCAAATCATGCCTGACGGCAGGTGCTGCATGGTGGCTCTGGTGGAGGTGTCATGTTATGCATGTTGTTGTTGGATCGAAGGTGGCGCGTCAGTGACCGAAGGCGAGGCTGTATGGGACTTCTTGACTTCCGGTTCCTTTTCCTGCGGTACTCGGCTGGCTAGGCGTCGGTAGCCGAACAAGTGTTGATGGTAGAGGTGACCTCAATGACGAGCATGTGCACTCCGGTGGAAACACTAGATCTCCGATCAGGTTATGTCGACGCACGCCAGCATCGTGCCCTTGCTGAAGGTGGTGGATGGAAGCTTGGCTTTAGGGATGAAAATCTTGAGACCGACCTTGGGTTGGACTCGTCATCATCGGCGCACGTCCGAAGATTCCTTCTCGCAAGAAGCAGTGCGATGAAGCGGCGGCGGCGGCAGCGGCGGGGAACCTTGTCTAGCCCGAGGAGGACAAGGGACCAGGCTGATGATGGCCTGCGGCGACTCAATGCAAGAGGGGCCGATGATCCCCGCGCCACCGCGGCATGCCAGGGAATCTGGCTCTCACCCCTCGAAGAAATTCTGAACCAGGAGGTTGCCCCATTGATAGCAAGTGTGCAATCTCAATCTACAAGAACCCAGTTCTCCATGATCGCAACAAGCATATCGATCTCCGCTATGACTTAATTGAGAACAGTAATGGGACCGCGGAGTTCATCGGCATGAACAAGCAGAAGGCTGATATCCTGATGAAGTCCCTTGGGCGTGTACGATTCCGGAGCTTCGAGCCTTGATCGGCATCGTCGACATCGCCATCCTCTCATGACAGGGTTGAAGAGGGAGATTGTGGCCTGTTAAACCCTGCCGCTCGCGTCGCAGGCAAATAAGTCTGCCATGGCAGCATTTTTGGCCCAACCCAAAAACCGTTGCATATGGCAGCAGCCCTTTACCGTCGGTCTTTTTTTTGTTAGAATTTTTTCAGCAGTTTAGTTAGCTTTTGCCCAGAGGATGCGGTCTGTACACTCCTCGACGACTTTGTAGCATGCATAGCACTAGCTCGGGACATGTGATTACATGTTTGGTAGTGGAGCATGAGCTACGACTTGTTTCCCTTTTCTGAAGAAATAAAAGCAGGAAGAAAGAGCAGAAAAGCTGCAATATTACGCAGCGCAAAATTCAATGTCTTGCTCGTTCTGTTGTGCCCACAGCTCGTGGTTCAGGGTAACATGACACAGTTTGTCCAACGGTAACTGATGCAATCACGCAATCAGTGATTAATATCACAGTGATTCACGGAGATACGGTGTTTACCCTTAGGCGATCTGACAAACGACATTAGTCTCGTCATGGTGGATACTGTAAGTCTTGTCAATACAATTAGAATAAAATCCCTGGCTGGATATTGGGATATTTGGTGGGGTTTAGTTCCAAGCTGGCCTGAACATAAGCGGCAGCCATTTCGAAATTGTTCAAAGTAATTAAACATCTGATATGTGAGGATGGGCCTCTGAATACACTTCAGTTGTAACTTATAAGGTTTTGATTAAAGAACTGTTATTTCCAAATTAATGCATCGTTTAACAGTAAGATTCAGATAATTAAAACAGGTGTTCATTAAGAAAAGATAAGGGTAGCTTGACTTATTTCTGGGGAGATCTAGCTACCTATTGATTTGTGTTTTGTTTTTATGTTTCCCAACAAATGCTTACACTAGAACTAGCTATGTCAACGCTGGTTTCTGTGGGTAACGTGTGAAGCAATGTTATATTGGTGTCTAGAACACTGGCTGTATTAGATCTGATAATGGACCAGGTGCATTCCCTTCTTATTTTGCAGCAACGTCATCATCTTTTCACATTGATGACACCAAACTATTGAAAATAAAATAAATTAAGTTTTTACTTCTAGTTCTAGATCAGTTGTATATATGCAGAGTGAACATGCAGGGTACAGCTCACCCATGTATTACGCATCGCACTACTAGGTTGGCATGACATGGTTATAACTTTTATTGGAAAGAATGTAGCAAACTGTCCCCTATGTTTCTATACTGGCACAACAGATATCTCACTTCAATCTGATGGTCCCTGAACTTGAGGATCGTGCATTGTATTATTGTCTCAACTGAGGTCCAAGCAGCATTTAATTTAATTACCAAATAGCAACTAACGACCATGTCGCAATTTGGGTTTATTTAAGCATAAGTTTGGCCATGCTTGTGACTATTCTGCATTTTGTTTGCCGATGTGTACTTGAATATGCAATCTTATGAGCTCGGCACACTAGTGTAACTACTCCCAACTCATGCAACCACACGGGCTAGCAGTTCAAAAATATTTTTGTTTCTGTGGATTCAAGAAAAAAATGTCTGCATAATACCGTTTTTATTATGCAATTATACTATATTTGATATGGAACTAAAATTTATATCGCAGAATTATCTCAGGGTACAACTGTATGTAGAATTGTCTTGGATGTATCGTCAATTAATATTTCTCACTTGACCGCACAATGCTTTTTGGATGGTGCGCGAATTTGCAATCCAGTTATCTTGGGCCAATCAAGTAACACTGATGTAAATTTTGTCTACAAGGATGGTTACTGACGTTTAGTCATTTTTTCCCATCAATTTGTTTTGTTTGACATTGTTTGATACCCCTAGTCTTCTTGTAAGTTCATTTCTGTGTCAAGTATAGCTAGTCGACATGTCTATTAGATAAGATGGTTATAATGCGAACATAGCTAGTTGATGATGATATGATACTATTTTACAGGTCCTGTGGGTGAAGATATGTTCCATTGGCAGGCAACAATAATGGGCCCATCTGACAGCCCATATTCTGGTGGAGTTTTCCTAGTTACTATCCACTTCCCTCCTGATTATCCTTTCAAACCACCAAAGGTACTTGGCACTAGCCTAATTGTCAGTTGTTTCTCTGCATTTCTTCTGTTTCATATGTACTTTGTAAAATTTTGAATCGTATATGTCTGAGGTCATTTCACAGTTCACATCTAAGAACGGAACTCTGACAGATGTGGTTCATTTCTGTTTGTGTTGGTAACACACACAATTTTATTTAGTTCATTGGTTCGGTTTATCTTTTTGGCTTTCTTTTCTGGTCTTTTATAAAGCCTTACATGGGTTTCAAATGTGCGGTAGCTTTAGAAATCCATGTTTATAAGTACTCTGCAATAGATTAACGGTCGGGCTCCATGCCTCTAAGCACACTTGCTGAAGACATTTGATGGCTTAGAAGGAGCCGTTTCATTTGAACTGGTTCTGAATGGTAGATTTGGGCGGCAACTACTAAGTAAGGTGGATTTGTTGTATGTGTTTGGGTAAGATGGGGCTTCAGTTAGATTCTTATATAGAGTTGGTAAATTACACCTATGGTCCTGCAAAAGTGAATGCACGGTCCGTGAAGTTTGAAATATTTGCGGTGTACACAAACACTTTTTTCTATGTTGTTTAGAACCACAGAATTGCTTTGCAGTGGTTGTGCGGCCACATTAATCACTTAGGTGTTCATCCGCTTATTCGTAAGGCAAAACAACTAACTGAACTGAAAAGTTATCGAAGCTCTATGGTTTCTGATTATCTTGTGCAAAAGCTTAAAAGTTTCAGTCGGGAAGTTCACTTGCCATACTGAATACCATCCATAGCTTTTACATTACAAAAAATGCAAAGTATGAACCCTCTTCCTTATGCAACATGCAGGTGGCATTCCGCACCAAGGTGTTCCATCCAAACATCAACAGCAACGGGAGCATTTGTCTGGACATCCTCAAGGACCAATGGAGCCCCGCTCTGACCATTTCCAAGGTTTGCTAGTTTCCTCTCCCTCTCCGGTGCAAGTTGGTTGCAATTGCTTGGTTCTTCTTCACAGTGGAGTTGAGCTCATCTGCTGCTACTCTGTCGGGTTACATACATGCAGGTGCTGCTGTCCATCTGCTCCCTGCTGTGTGACCCGAACCCTGATGACCCTCTGGTCCCTGAGATCGCCCACATGTACAAGACGGACCGGCACAAGTACGAGAGCACCGCCAGGACCTGGACGCAAAGGTATGCCATGTAATGCAAGACGGCGGATGGGTCGCCGGAGTCAGTCTTGTTTGTAACATTCTCGATCAGTTCGTGTGTGCCCGCCCAGTGTATGTGTCTGTCAAACTGGCACTCGTTGCTCAACTGTGTCACCTGGCGCAGTGACTTGGAACATGGAACCGGTGTTGCATATTTTGGATTCAGATAAATGTAGCCACCTGCCTGCCACTTAAATTGCTTACCCGTTGCAATTTTTTGTGCTTTAAATTGCTTACCCGTTGCGTGCTTTGGCGGGCATCGCCTGTATGCCGGACACCCGTACTAGTACTGGTCTGATCATGCGCAGGGGTTCTATCAGGTGGCGTCAAAACAATCAATTACAGTGTAGTACTGTACTAATGATAACGCCAGTAGCGGCTTGCTGTGTATGAATATGATGATTCGGGTTGGGACTTCAAATTTGCGTCTTAGTTCAAGAGAGTAAGAGGCTAGTTGTCAGGAGTTGAGCTGTAAATCGGGTGGGGCGAGATGTCAGGCTGTCCTCTGTGCAAGCACGCAGTGTTCAGTGTGCATGCGTTTCTCACCGCACCTAAACTAACTTTAACCAAAGAGGTGTTTGAATGGTAGGGTTAGGTTGACAATAAATGCTCTTTCTTAATCATTTGACTACTTGGAACCCTATTTCCTGCTGGATTTGACGGAGTGAGCCCTGGCCGAGGCAGACGGGGATGCGCCCGGCAAGGAGCCGCGCCGGCCTCTCGCACAGCCCGCCAATCGAATTCGCCGTCCCTGCGCAAGGAGTCGCGCTGGTTGAGGCCGACGGGGACGGGCCGCGCAAGGAGTTGCGACTGCTTATCGGCGGGCGGACGGGCCGCAGGAAGACGAGGGGGTTGGAAGGGAGGATAGGGCGGGGCTGGTTACCGGGGGCAGACGGGAGCGCGGATATGGAGATGCGCCTTCACGGGCGGTGTGAGAGGGAGGGAGGAAGAGGACGAGATGCTTCGAGGAAGTGGGGAGAGCGACTGAGCGAGAGAAAAATGTGTCTTTTTAGTGGTCCTAAAGAGAACTAACCCAAATAAGCACCTCTTGGATGGGTTAGATTTTTTGAATGAGTTAGATGCATCTAACCCGAACTAATCCTCTTATTTGAATATTTTTGAGTTAGTTGAGTCCAAACTAACCCAAACTACTCATGAAACCAAACGGGGCCTTCGGGACCATCTCCTTTTGAGCATCTCTACTAGTGCCTCCAAGAAGCCTTCCCAAGCCACTTTTTGGGTGCTGGCGGGCAAAAATCGCCCCACTCGAGCCCCCAACTCATCGTTTTTCGCCGGTAGAAGCAAAAATTCCCGCCGCCGATCCCATACGACACCCAGCGCACCGAGGGGCTCCTGGGGGGCTTAATTTCGCCTTTTTGTGGGCGCTGGCCCACCTGCCAGCGGCTCTCTCTCCTGTTAACTCACTTTTGTGGGCGCTGGCCCACCCACGTGCTCCCTTCTCTTTCTCTTTCCCTTCATGCACGCGGGCATCGAACCCCACTCCCTTCCCCGCCGCCTGGCACGCCTCGTCGCTGGTCCTCGTCGACGCCGGAGACCTGCTCGTGCCTGACGCCGAGGCGGCGACCGAGGAGGCCACCACGTTCCGCGCCCGTCCTCCGCGCCGCCGGCGTCACCGTCGCGGCCTCCACGGCCATGGTCGCCTGGCACGCCCTGTTTGCCGCTCCCACGCCTTCCGCCTCCCCGCCGGCCCCGCCACCTTCTCCCTCGAGCACCCGCTGCTCCTCGCCGGCCTGGCCCCCTTCGGCGCCCCGCTGAGCCGGCCCCTCACCCCGACCGAGCAGGACATTCGCGCCCGCCTTGTCGTCGAGAAGGAGAGGCCTGGGCGCGGACGCGGGAAGCCAGGGGACGCAGCGGCCAGGGGCGCGGGCGCGCGGCGGCCAGGCAGGGGAGGTGCACGCCGGCGAGGAGCCCGGTCCTTCACCTCCCTCGTCCGCTGATGATCACCAGCACCTCGCTCGTCCTCGTCGGCCCCGCTTATCGCCTCCTGGGGGCGCGACG
Source organism: Triticum dicoccoides (assembly GCF_002162155.2). Classification (NCBI taxonomy): domain Eukaryota; kingdom Viridiplantae; phylum Streptophyta; class Magnoliopsida; order Poales; family Poaceae; genus Triticum; species Triticum dicoccoides. The sequence continues at coordinate 456,041,768 of NC_041384.1, read as the reverse complement.
AGTGGAAAACTTCCCGTCCCCAGGCCAAAGTTCTCGCCGGCAGCCCCTAAGGAGGCGAAAAATATGCCTCCTGGAGGCTCAATGGCTGGAGATGCTCTTAGCCCTAAGGAGTGTTGGTTCTGTTCCACGTCTGCACTGTGCGATTCATTTGCGGGAACATTTGTACAGGGCCCAACAATAGGTTTGCCGTATTTGGTAAAATTTCCACGCCCTTTCCGACTGAGTACTGTCAAAGTTGGACCCGTACACATTAGCACTGTCGTGGTTCTAAGTCTGACAGTAGTGTAGGGGGGTAAGTATGGAGAGGCAAGATCTTAGCTGTGGAGAAGTTGTAAGGACGCAAGGTTTACGAGTTCAGGCCCTTCTCGGAGGAAGTATTAGTCCTACGTCTCGAAGCCCGGAGGCGGTCGACTGGATTATGTGAGTATGAGTTACAGAGGTGCGAACCCTTGTCTCGGAGGAGGGGGGTGGCTTATATAGAGTGCGCCAGGACCCCGGCCAGCCCATGTTACAAAGGGTTCAATGTACATTAAGGCAGGGCGTTACTGGTAACGCTAGTAATAAAGTGCTATGATGACCATAAAAGCTATTTAATGACCGGCCGTTAGCGTGAGGAGTGACTTTAGGTCTCCTGGCCGTCGAGTGGTTGGATCTTGGTCGAGTGATTGCTTCTTGGTCGAGTGTCTTCGAGTCTGTCGAGTGGAACGCCTTCAAGTCGATTGAAAGGTGATTTCTTCTAGAGATGTCCTTGGGTAGGGCAGTTAGGACATGTCCATGACCCTATCCTAGGTACATAGCTTCATCATTAGCCCCCGAATGGATCGAGGTTTGAGTGAGGAAGGAGTTGAGAACTTCTCCGACTCGTTTTTCATGCCGTGAGCGTATCTTGTTTCGGATCAACGGACCTGAGTGATGACAGCAACTTCCTTTTCAGTCGCCTTGATCCATTCCTAATTCTTCGTCGAGTGAATTTCTTTACTTGTAAGGCTCCGAGTGACGGTGCGGAGGAGATCTTTTGGTCTGACAAGTTGTTTGCTGCCCGCAGATTCCATGGGATCAGAATTTTGGGAAGCGCGCGAGACAGGGGAGGCCGCAGTAATCGGATGGGATAGAGCGGAGCTGCCTCGATCCTTGCACCACCTTTTTCGCCATGTATCGCGCACGCGGTCATTACGGGATTTGACAGAGTCACCTGGGCCTACCCGTCAGCCACTCGGAAGCGGCCTCATATAAGGCATTGGACCGGAGTCTCCCGCACAGTGCGTTCTCATTTCCTCTTCTCCTCTCCACGTCCCTTCGTTGCGCTCATTCTCGCCCCAGCATCACCGCTCTGTACGCGTCTCGCCGGCGGCAATGAGGAAGGAGAAGACGGCGGCTCTGGAGCGGGCAAAGAAGGCGACGGCGAGGTCGAAGGGGAAGGCGACCACCCGGGGCGGATCTTCTTCGCGGACCGGCCTGCCGAAGGGCTGGATCCAGGGCGACTGGATCCACTCGAGGATCACCCAAGAGGACCTCGACGACCTGGCCGAAGGGGGGCTGATCCCCTACGACTCGGCGCGGCTTCCGGGGAAGGAATCTAAGCCGCAACCTCGGGAGGGTGAGCATGTTCTTCTTGCCACCCACGTCGACCGTGGATTTTCCTTGCCTCCTCACCCCTTCTTTCGAGGGTTTCTGAACTTCTTTGGGGCACAAATCCACCATTTTACCCCCAACTCAATCGTTTATCTCGCCGCTTTCATTTCTTTGTGTGAGAATTTCCTGGGTTGCCGGCCTCATTGGGGTCTTTTCAAGCATATTTTTACTTGTCGCTCCCAGACAGTGAAAAAGGCTAATCCGAGTGACGAGAGGACCCAAGTGATCCAGATGTGTGGGGGCCTTGGCATCCAGACGAGAGGGAAAAACTCCTTTCCGGCCATGATTCTTCCTGACTCAGTCCGCGGATAGCAGTCGACCTGGTTTTACTGCAAAGACCAGTCGACGCCAGGGCAATCGACTAGCCTCCCTCCCTTTACCATGGACCGAGTGGAGAAACCCTCCCCTTTGAAGGTGCTCCCGGAGGAGAAGGCGCACGTGAAGGTGTTGGTCGATCGAGTGGTCCAGCTTATTCGTGACGGGGTCACTGGTATGGATCTCTTTGAGGTCTTCCTTCAGCGGCGCATCCAGCCTCTTCAAGCTCGAGACCATCTGATGTGGATGTATTCGGGTCTTGAAGACTCCACTCGGATCCATCCGGAGGAGGTCGACGACGACACACTGGAGAAGTGGCTGTCGGGCATTACCAGGAACAAGGACAATCCCAGGGGAGCCAAGAGAATTCCCCCATTCGACCAGTCTCATGCACCAGAGCAGGTCTGATTCCGAGTTTTTGCTTGTAATCTGAATTCACTCGCGCAGCTGCCTATGTTGCGTCGACTGACTTTGCTTTCCTTGCTTTCTTTCAGGCCATTATTGAAATGTATTCAATGCCCAACCGGGAGCAAGAGCAAGTTCTGGAAGGCGAGGCGAGTGGCGGCGAAAGTGGCGAGTGGACTTCCGATGGTGAAGGGGATGGAGGAAGCGACGACTCAAGTGACGGAGAAGAAGTCGAGTCGCCCCCTCGCAGGGAGAGGCGATCCAAGCTTGACCAAGAACAGCCGAGTGCCCGCGACAAGGCAACTGCTCAGGTTGGTCAGTCTTCGAAGCGTCCTCGGATCTCTTCACCAACCCCGACTGAGAAGGCGCCCAAGCACCCCAAAATTGCAGAGCCGAGGACTCGGAAGGCGTTGCCGAAGATCAAGATTGATATCCCCGTCGCCTCCGCGTGAGTGTCTTTCTTTGTATTCACTCGACACTCCGCGCTGTTTGTTTTTCTTGTTTTAACTGGACGAACTTTGGAATTGTCAGCGCTGCCACTTCCGGGACCTCAGCTTACAGGGATGATGATGAGGTGATGGAGGATGCGGTCACTTCTAATCCGGGTATGATTTCTGCCATACTATCTTTATTCGGTTGATTCAACTGCAATGTGCATCATTGGGTGACGTGATTTTGGCAATCGAACTTTGCACAGCTCCCAACATTATTGACCTCCCTGATGATGATGAAGAGCCCAAAAGGCCTTTGACGAGGAAGAGTAGGCGAGCTCCTGTAGGCGAGGTGCTACAGTCAACGCCGAGGGCGGAACCAGTCATTCAGGACACTGGCGACGTCAATCGGGGTTCTATTACCTTCGCCGAGCCACTGTCGAGTGCTTTGCCTTCTTCGTCGATTGCCCGGGCCTCTATCGACCCGCCTTCAGTTTTTGTGACCCATAATGTCCCAGAGGACGAGGTGAATGCTGCTAGGGAAGCCATACGCCTGGCGGGCGTTATGATGGAGAAGATGAAGATGGTGCGGGACGCCAGCCAAGCCGCCTATGATGCCAGCTCGGCTCTCCAGAGTAACGTTCAGCTTAGTTGGTCGCCGCTTGTTCTGTTAGGATATGCTACCTGAAGATTCTTAACGAAAATCTTTGCATCTGTACACCCACTGGGTGCGTCGATTGAATTTTTGGACTAGTGGGGGCACGCTGAGTGCACCCACTGGGTGTAGTCCCCGAGACTACGGTGGAGTCGACTGTAGTCTTTGTATTTTGCCGAATGTATAAACCGAACTGGTAGTTTGTCTCTTCCACTCGACTTCGGCGGGCTGGTCGAGTGGGATCAGAACCGGTGGGGGCACGCTAAGTGCACCCACTGGGTGTAGTCCCCGAGACTCTCTTTCTGCCTTTTTTTTGGACTCGACTTCGGCTGGCCGGTTGAGCGGGATCAGAACCGGTGGGGGCACGCTAAGTGCACCCACTGGGTGTAGTCCCCGAGACTATGGTGGACTGCGGGCAGTCGACCGTAGTCTTAGTATTTATTTCCTTTGTTGTTTTTTGCTGTAAAAATAACTTCTTCCCTTTGATTTCAGAAATCTTGCGATCTTGGAGCTCGCTTTGCTGACTTGGAGAAGCAGCGGATTCAACTGAACCTTGACTTGGAGCTGGCCAGGACAGAGCTACAAAAGGTCAGAGACGGCGCCGCAGGTAAGACAATTTTGTTGACTGGTCAGTTTTAGGCTTGAATACCCTTCTGCTATTTCCGAATCAATCATCATTTCTTTGCAGAAAAACTGAGAGAAGCTCTGGCGAAGAAGGATCAGGATTTGGCTGCTGCTCGTAAGGAGGCTAACGACAAGACCGCTCTGGCCGAACAGAAGCTGGCTTCGGTCGGCCAGTTAGAAGAAGAGAATACCAGGCTGAAGACCGCTCTGAATGACTCCAACAAGGAGTGCTCACGCTGGAAGAAGGAGAATCTCGTCCAGGGCGAAAAAATGGAAGGCATTGCTCGCAGGAGGGATGATCTGGAAAGCTATCTGAGAAGTCTTGCCAAGAAGTTGTTCATCAAGCTTGAAGGTGCACATTCTGTTCCGACTGATTTTTATGAAAATTGACTTATCCTTGGATCGTGAATGCAGAGTTTTGCCAGAACTTTGAAGAGGAGACTAGGCGGATCGAACCAGGTTTGGATCCAATCAACTCTCCCGTGAAAGATGAAACTGCCATGAATCTGCTCCGTCTGGAATCTCGCATCGACAGTGCCGTGGACTACTTGGCTCGACTGAAGGTCGCCATGTCGCGGATTGACCCGGCACTTTGGCCAGAGGTTGTGCTCCCAAATGATATCGAGTCCCTGATGACTCGACTAAATGAAATTCCCGACCGAGTGCAGGAGTGGAAGAAGTCTGCTGCTTGGTGTGGCGCTGACATGGCTCTGTCTTTGGTTTGTGTCCACTGCAAGGAGGTGCGACAGGACAAACTAGCAGCAATCAAGGTCGCCAACACCCAGAAGCATGACTTCCGAACCTTTATGGAGACTTCCATTGCTGCAGCCACTCGGATAGCCGACGGCGTCGACCTGGATGAGTTCGTCGAGCCTGCCAGCCCTCCTCCCGCGGAGTGAACAAACTCTTGTGTCACACCTTAAATTTGCCTTGGAATGCCGAGTGGTTCTTGTAACCGTTAAACTTTTTTGGGCTGCATGCCCGAGTACTTCGATCTGCGATCTGGAACCTTTGGAATTTACCTGAACTTGGTTTACCGTTGAATATCTTTATGAATCTCCTGCTGAGTGAACCCATTCTTCATTCGAGACAACTTTTGCATTCGCAGTGCAGCTCCGAAGGAGAGGGAAGCAGTCGACCCATGTCTTGTATTTGTGGCGAAGCTCCCCAGGGAAAGGCGGCGGTCGACCCACACCCTGTTACTGTAGAGTGGGACGGAGCGCACATTGTATTTGTGGCGAAGCTCTCCAGGAGAAGGTGGCAGTCGAGCCGCACTTCGTTACTGTAGAGCGGGATGAATCGCGCATTGTATTTGTGGCGAAGCTCTCCAGGAGAAGGTGGCAGTCGACCCGCACTTCGTTACTGTAGAGCGGGATGAATCACGCATTGTATTTGTGGCGAAGCTCTCCAGGAGAAGGTGACAGTCGACCCGCACTTAGTTACTGTAGAGCGGGATGAATCGCGCATTGTATTTGTGGCGAAGCTCCCCAGGAGAAGGTGGCAGTCGACCTGCCCCTCGTCGTCCTTGAGGAGTGAGATGTGTTTCGTACTTAGGCGAGTTCTGGACTGCAGCTAAGCCCCCGAGTGGGAGGATTGCCCTCCGCTCGGTAGGATTTTTTTGAACTTAGGCGAAACGGATTCGCAACTAAGCCCCCGAGTGGGAGGATTGCTCTCCACTCGGTAGGATTTTTTTAAACTTAGGCGAGTGCCAGACTGCAGCTAAGTCTCTAAGTGAGAGAGCTTAGGCGAGCACTGGACTACAGCTAAGCCCCCGAGTGGGAGGATTGCTCTCCACTCGGTAGGATTTTTTCAAACTTAGGCGAGTGTCGGACTGCAGCTAAGTCTCTAAGTGAGAGAACTTAGGCGAGTACTGGACTGCAGCTAAGCCTCCGAGTGGGAGGATTGCTCTCCACTCGGTAGGATTTTTTTCAAACTTAGGCGAGTGCCGGACTGCAGCTAAGTCTCTAAGTGAGAGAACTTAGGCGAGTACTGGACTGCAGCTAAGCCTCCGAGTGGGAGGATTGCTCTCCACTCGGTAGGATTTTTTCAA
>NC_041384.1:456009419-456035359 GCF_002162155.2 Triticum dicoccoides | reverse complement strand
AGCTAAGTCTCTAAGTGAGAGAACTTAGGCGAGTACTGGACTGCAGCTAAGACCCCAAGTGGGAGGATTGCTCTCCACTCGGTAGGATTTTTTCAAACTTAGGCGAGTGCCAGACTGCAGCTAAGTCTTCAAGTGAGAGAACTTAGGCGAGTACTGGACTGCAGCTAAGCCCCCGAGTGGGAGGATTGCTCTCCGCTCGGTAGGATTTTTTCGAACTTAGGCGAAACGGATTCGCAGCTAAGCCCCCGAGTGGGAGGATTGCTCTCCGCTCGGTAGGATTTTTTCAAACTTAGGCGAAGCGGATTCGCAGCTAAGCCACCCACTGGGGGATTTCTTACGCAAACAATAATAATAATAATCACTGGGAAAATTATAACGCTCTTGTCTTTGATAAATAAACTACAGGAGTTTTTCTTATTACATCTCATCCGAGTGAGAATCCAAGTATAAAAGGGACGGAGTAGCTCCGCATTCCAGGCTCGTGGCTCATCAATCTGGCGATCGACATTGTAGAGGTGGTATGCTTCATTGTGGAGGACTCTGGTGACTATGAAGGGGCCTTCTCAAGTAGGAGCGAGCTTGTGTGGTTTCTGCTGATCCACTCGGAGGACTAAGTCTCCTTCTTGGAAGGCTCGGCTCTTCACGTTTCTGGCATGGAATCGACGCAAGTCTTGCTGATAGATGGTCAATCGAATCAAGGCCATTTCTCTTTCTTCTTCTAGGAGGTCGACTACGTCCTGCCGGGCTTATTCTGCTTCATCTTCTGAGTAGAGCTCGACTCTGGGAGCGTTGTGAAGCAGGTCACTCGGTAAGACTGCCTCGGCTCCGTAGACCAGAAAGAATGGGGTTCTTCCGATTGATCGATTCGGGGTTGTCCTCAATCCCCAAAGGACTGATGGAAGCTCGTCGACCCATGCACCTGCTGCGTGCTTGAGATCGCGCATCAATCAGGGTTTCAGTCCTTTGAGAATTAGGCCGTTTGCCCTTTCTGCTTGCCCATTCGACTGGGGGTGAGCGACCAAAGCATAGTCGACCCGAGTACCCTGAGAGGCGCAAAAGTCCCTGAATTTGTCGGAATCAAAGTTTGACCCGTTGTCGGTGATGATGCTGTGTGGAACTCCATATCTGAATATCAACTCTCTGATGAAACTGATAGCGGTGCAAGCATCAAGATTCTTGATAGGCTTGGCTTCAATTCATTTGGTGAACTTGTCGACTGCTACCAGCACATGAGTGAAGCCGCTCCTGCCTGTTCTCAGTGGTCCAACCATGTCCAGCCCCCAAACAGCGAAAAGCCAGACGAGTGGAATGGTTTTCAAAGCTGACGCGGGCTTGTGCGGCATATTGGAGTAATACTGACATCCTTCACATTTGTCGACTATCTCTTTGGCCATCTCATTGGCTCTTGGCCAGTAGAACCCCGCTCGGTATGCTTTAGCCACAATGGTCCGAGAGGACGCATGATGACCACAGGTCCCCGAGTGGATATCATTAAGGATCATCTGACCTTCTTCTGGTGTAATACACTTCTGGCCGACTCCAGTCGCGCTTTCTCTATATAACTGTCCCTTTATGACTGTAAAGGCCTTGGATCGACGGACGATCTGTCGAGCCTCTTCTTCGTCTTCTGGGAGTTCTTTCCTTAGGATGTACGCGATGTACGGTTCTGTCCAGACGGGAGTGATGACCAAGACTTTCATGATCAGGTCGACCACAGCTGGAACTTCAACTTCAGTCGGATCCGTGGCGCTTTTTGGCTGCGGGGCCTCTTTAGTGAAGGGATCCTTCTGGACTGATGGTGTGTGGATGTGTTCCAAAAACACATTGCTGGGAATGGCTTCTCTTTTGGAACCTATTTTTGCCAGATCATCAGCTGCTTGATTTTTCAGTCGGGGTATGTGATGAAGCTCTAACCCCTCGAATTTCTTCTCCAGCTTTCTCACTGCATTGCAATAACCAGTCATGGCTGGACTTCTGACGTCCCATTCCTTCATCACTTGATTGACCACCAAATCTGAGTCTCCATAGACCATGAGGCGACGGACGCCGAGTGAAATGGCCATGCGCAACCCATATAAAAGTGCTTCGTATTCTGCCTCGTTGTTAGAGGAATCAAAGTGGATTTGAAGAACATATCTGAGTTTATCTCCTCTGGGGGAGACAAACACCACTCCGGCGCCGGAACCATTTAGCATCTTGGAACCGTCAAAGAATATGGTCCAATGCTCCGAGTGAACCTGAGTCGGCAGTTACTGCTCAATCCACTCGGCGACGAAATCTGCGATTGCCTGGGACTTGATAGCTTTCTTTGCCTCAAACTTGATATCTAGAGGAAGGAGTTCAATCGCCCATTTTGCCACTTGACCAGTTGCGTCCTGTTATGCAAGATCTTTGACAACGGAGTGTCGCTGACGACTGTAATGGAATGATCAGAGAAGTAGTGGGAAACTTTCTTTGTGGTCATATAAATCCCATATACGAGCTTCTGATAATGAGGATATCTTTGCTTCGATGGGGTCAAGACTTCAGAAATATAATACACTGGGCGCTGAACTTTGAAGGTTTTCCCTTCTTCTTCCCGCTCGACCGTAAGTACCGTACTGACGACTTGTCCTGTGGCTGCAATGTAAAGCAGCAAAGGCTCCTTGCTGATTGGGGCAGCAAGCACCGGCTGGATGGAGAGCAGAGCTTTGAGCTCTGCAAACGCTGCATCAGCTTCAGGAGTCCACTTGAACTTGTCGGACTTCTTCATCAATCGGTAAAGAGGCAATGCCTTTTCACCGAGATGAGATATGAATCGACTTAAAGCGGCCAAGCAATCAATAAGCTTCTGGACGTCGTGCACTCGCACAGGACTTTTTTCGGAGTATAGTACGAACTTTTTCTGTATTGGCGTCGATTCCCCGTTCGGAAATGAGAAAACCGAGTAATTTTCTGCCAGGAACTCCGAACGTACACTTTGATGGATTAAGCTTGATATCGTACCTCCTGAAGTTGGCAAAGGTTTCAGCAAGGTCAGTCAGCAGGTCGAAACCCTTCCGAGACTTGACCACAATATCATCCATGTATGCTTCCACATTCCGACTGATTTGAGTGAGTAAAAACTTCTGAATCATCCTCATGAATGTGGCTCCGGCATTCTTGAGGCCGAACGGCATGGTAACATAACAGAAGCACCCGAATGGAGTGATGAAAGCTGTCTTGATCTCGTCAGGCCCAAATAGACGGATCTGATGGTACCCGGAATAGGCGTCTAAAAAAGACAGTCGCTCGCATCCCGCAGTCGAGTCAACTATCTGGTCGATGCAGGGGAGAGGAAAATGATCTTTCGGGCAGGCCCGGTTGATATGTTTAAAGTCAATGCACATACGAAGTGACTTGTCCTTCTTGGGGACCATGACAACGTTGGCGAGCCACTCGGAGTGGTAGATTTCTCGGATGAACTCCGCTGCTAAGAGCCGAGCCACCTCCTCGCCAATAGCTTTTCTCTTCTGGACGGCGGACCGTCGAAGATGTTCCTTGACAGGTTTTACTTTTGAGTCGACTCTTAGGCGGTGCTCAGCCAGCCCCCTGGGAACACCCGGCATGTCAGAAGGCTTTCATGCAAAAATGTCCCAGTTCTCACGGAGGAACTGGATGAGCGCTTCTTCCTATTTGGAGTCGAGTGTTGTCAAGATATGAGTCGGAGCGGCGCTAGGGTCGGTGGGTCGATGTGAGCTGTCTTCGTATCGCCAGTCGACTGAAAAGCTGACTCTGTAGCGGGCTTCTTGGCTCGCAACAGATCACTCGGGTCTGCAGTCTTCTAGTATTCCTGCAACTCTACCACTGCCATCTGAGCATCAGCGATCTTCAAACCTTTCTGAAAACATTCTTCCGCTTTCTTTCGACTGCTCGTGATGGTGATCACACCTTTGGGGTCAGGCATCTTCAATTTGAGGTACACGTAACATGGTCGGGCCATGAAGCGTGCATAAGCCGGCCTGCCCAAAATAGTGTGGTAGGCACTTTGGAAGTCTACAACTTCAAGTGTCAATTTTTCTTTGTGGTAATTTTTGGAATCACCGAAAACCACATTAAGAGCAATCTGGCCGAGTGATTCAGCCTTCTTTCTAGGAATGACTCCATGGAAACTCATGTTGCTGGCACTGAGTCTGGACATCGGAATGCCCATCCCTTTCAACGTCTCTGCATACAATATGTTCAAAGCACTGCCACCATCCATCAAGACTTTGGTCAGTCGAGTGCCTTCAACCACTAGGTCGACCACCAAAGCTTGCCTCCCAGGGGTGGCAATATGCGTTGGGTGATCGGACTGGTCGAACGTGATGGCAGTCTGGAACCATTTCAAATAACTTGGTGTCGCCGGAGCAACCATATTTATCTCTCGGTTGATGACTTTCAGTCGACTTTTGCTCTCAACATCAGCAAAAATCATCAGGGTGGAATTGACTTGAGGGTATCCGTCATCACTGTCTTCTTTGTCCTCGACCTTGTCCGACTCCTTTTCTTTACCTTTGGGCTGCTTGCCCTGGAACTGCTGGATTAAGAGTCGACACTGTCGAGTGGTATGTTTCGGGTAAATGAAATTACCCTCTTCATCTTTCTTTGTGTGGACGAGACACGACAAGTCCAACACATCATTTCCGTCCTGGTCTTTAACCTTTTTGGGGTTCCAAGGCCCTTTAGGTTTCTCTTTAAACTTTCCTTGGGTTAAAGCCAAGGCTTCCCCGGGAGCCGCTGGCTCAGCTTTCCGCTTCTGTTTCCGATTGGAATTGCCTCCGGTTTTTTGGGTGACTGACTTGAGCTTGCCACTCCTGAGTCGATCCTCATCTTCATCATTAACGTACTTGGTGGCAATCTCCATCATCCGATTCAGGGACATACCCCCGGTTCGACCGAATTTCAAATTCAGTTCTCTGTACTTGACGCCTTCCTTGAAGGCACAAACTGCTTGGTGGTCAGGCACATTCTCCACCGAATGGTGTAACGTGATCCACCTCTGGATGTAATCCCTCAAAGTTTCATTTGGCTTCTGCACGCAAGACCGCAGTTCCGTCAGCCCTGCCGGTCGCTTGCATGTGCCTTCGAATGTGGTGACGAACACTCGGGAGAGATCTTCCCAAGTGTAAATGCTGCTAGGTGCTAACTGGTTCAGCCACGCTCTGGCCGAGCCCTCCAACATGAGAGGCAGGTGCTTCATGGCCACTTCATCATTGCCACCACCAATCTGGACGGCCACTCGGTAGTCCTCAAGCCAAGTATCGGGCTTGGACTCGCCAGTGAACTTACTGACTCCAGTCGCCAACCTGAAGTTGGGAGGAATCACAACGGTCCTGATGGCTCTACTAAAGCACTCTGACCCCGAAACATGTACTCTGCTGCTAGTAGGTGCATCCCTGTCGTGACCTTCTCGGTGAGCCCTGTTCCTGTCGACCAAGCCCTGGACGAGAATGGATCTCGCGTCAAAGCCTGGCCCTCTAAGGTCGACTGGAATCCTTCGCCCACCACTATGAGGGCGCCTATCATCCTGCTGGCGAGGCACATACGACCCGCTCCTCGGGGGAGGCGTGGGCACTCGACGCCGACCGTCACGATCGACTCGGTGATCATACTGCTCATGGTTCCCATACTGGTCACGCCGGTCTCCACGTCCCTCACGCCTCGGGGGCGATCTCGGGCTGTGAGCCGACTGGACTGTGTCCGTGGCAACGGATCTGCTGTGAATCCTGTTCCGCGACTGAGAAACAGCGGAATTCTGATCTCCTGCTGCCCGGAGTAACGCTCTAATCTGCAGCAAGCATCTGCCAGCCTCCGACTGGGAAGGCTGAATCGACTCCGCTATACGGGCCGCAGCTGCTAAATTCTGAATCGGAATTCGATATACCTACGGGGGCGGGAAGAGCTGACGTCGACTAGATTCGGGAACCCGTTGTCGCGCACGCTCGTCGAGTGCTCGCTGGAGGTTCTCCAGTCGAGTGCGCTCGGCCAAGTTTACCAGGCGCGCGTCCTCCAAGGCACGAGCCTCGGGGGTTTCTCCAACGATAGGAGTGTGCAATGCATCCACGTTCCGGCGGCGAAGTTCTTCTCTCTATAGCGACGTGAGAGGCTTGGGAAGATACTCCTCATGGAGACGCGACGGGTCGCCTCCACCCGCGCCTCCGTCGGTGCGGGGAAAACCAAGAGGACTGGGCGTTCCATCGACCATCAGAACCTCCGTCGCCGGATCGCTGCTGTCGCACTCGGATGCGGTCTCTGCGGAGCCAGTCGACAGGTCGAACAGGCCGTAGAGGGATTCGTCGGGCTCGATCGCCGCGACTCGGGGGGTGGTCGACTGTCGTGCCACCGCGTGCCTCACCCACCGCTGAAGTCTCGACCGACCGGAGCGCTTGCGCCGGCGGGAAACTGGGGAGGAGGACAACACAGGAGCTGACCGGTAGGGGGTCGACGGTTGCCGCAGGAGAACGTCGCAGACGCACGCGCTAAAATGCGTTGCCCCGCGAGCAGGGAGTGCGTCCACGTCGAGCGGAGCCTCCTGGAGCCAAGCAGAGTCGTCGACGATGAACGTGAGCGCGCCGAGACGGATCTCGCGGCCCTCCACCGAAACTCCGCTGAAAACCATGATGATTTGGGTCGGAAAAGGTTGCAACTCCTTCAATCAAACGCTAAAACACCTGCCCCACGGTGGGCGCCAACTGTCGTGGTTCTAAGTCTGACAGTAGTGTAAGGGGGTAAGTATGGAGAGGCAAGATCTTAGCTGTGGAGAAGTTGTAAGGACGCAAGGTTTACGAGTTCAGTCCCTTCTCGGAGGAAGTAATAGCTTTACGTCTCGGAGCCCGGAGGCGGTCGACTGGATTATGTGAGTATGAGTTACAGAGGTGCGAACCCTTGTCTTGGAGGAGGAGGTGGCTTATATAGAGTGCGCCAGGACCCCGGCCAGCCCACGTTACAAAGGGTTCAATGTACATTAAGGCAGGGCGTTACTGGTAACGCTAGTAATAAAGTGCTATGATGACCATAAAAGCTATTTAATGACCGACCGTTAGCGTGAGGAGTGACTTTAGGTCTCCTGGCCGTCAAGTGGTTGGATCTTAATTGAGTGATTACTTTTTGATCGAGTGTCTTCGAATCTGTCGAGTGAAACACCTTCAAGTCGATTGAAAGGTGATTTCTTCTAAAGATGTCCTTGGGTAGGGTAGTTAAGACAGGTCCATGATCCTACCCTAAATACATAGCTTCATCAAGCACCACTACAGTGTCCGTGTGCCTGCTTGCTGAAAGACTTGCGGTTAAATCAGAGATAGTCGCACCTGTATGTACAGATGAGATGACTGAAGAAGGTCACATTGTTTGATCTGTCCCGAACCCGACTCAACTTTTGTAGTGATTGGAGCGAGCGAGTGAGATGCAGGGTGCTGCAGCCTTGTGCCTGGGCAATAATAGTGGCGGCACAGGGCCTGTTGGTCGTTGTGGCATACCAAAAACGAGCCCCATAATCACGCATCATCGCTCACATGGCCGTGCATGACCCCGCTGCAGCAGCTTTCGCCACTGTCGCTGCTGGCTGCTCCGTAAGGCCAACGACGTCAATTGGTCCGGCAGCCGCGCGTCCGTTTGGCCTAAACGAACAAAAAAACGGCCTAATGCGGATCAAACGAACAAACGTTTGTTTTTTGTCCTTCCATGACCCGCCCATCAAGGACACAATGCTCTCATTTTCCTCATCATTTTAAAAACGAAACTGTTGGACGGACGACACTAGGTGGCCGAAACCCACACGATGCAGGGAATGAACGGTGTTGTCTGCTTTTGCTCTTACGCATCAACGGCTTGATGTGTAGCATTGTCCACAGATCGTCTGAATCTGTCGTCTGTATAACAACGCTCTTTCAAAAACCCTCTCGTGCTCCCCTCCCCTCCCTTCTCCATGGTTGGCGTCCGGAAGTAACCCGTCGACCTGGCACCACCACTGCCCACCCCGCGACGAGGAAGAAGAAACCACGGTCGGAGCTCACGCTGGCGGAGATTGCGCGGCTCGACGTAGAATTGGACAAGAAGAGGGCCCGGCGATCCGTTCAGGCGGAGAAGAAAGCCGCTGCCGACTTCGCCTTCAAGGCTGCGACCATGCAACACAAGGCTGCCTTCGAGGATAACGAGGCAATCGTCACCAAAGGCCATGCAAGCTGCGATGACGCACGCACTCCCCGTGCTAGGGTTGTGCCGACCTGCGCCGGCCATTCTCTCCGCCTGCCGCGGTGAGCACAGACTCGTCAGCCGTTCGCCCTCCGCAGTACCAGTCGCTGAGCTCCTCCATAACACTGGAGACGACTGATTTTCATCCGGCGCGGCAACATGCTCTGATCTGGTTCTCCACGTCGCTGGACGGCAGCATGATCGCGCCGGTCACCCCCGGCTCCACGACCATCATCGACCTCAACGTCATGCCTGTGTACAGTCGTGCCGGCCAGTCGTCCGCCAGGATGCAAAGGAAGCAGCCATTGTCGATTCCTATGGCCAACCTTCGCAGTGCCCGCAACCTGTTCGATGAAACGCCCGACGTCGGCGGGCGACGACCCAGACTATGATGCGTTTATGGAGAACGTCATCTACGAGGGTCGTGGCCAGGCCTTCCACCCCAAGGGCCAAGGCCAAGGTTACAATCCCGACGGGACCCAAAGCCAAGACGGTCGCGTCCAAGATGGTGCCAACCACTATGGTGTCCACGAAGAAGAAGAAGCCGACGGCCATGGCAACTCATGGCATGAAGATGAAGATGTCTATTGCGAAGAGGAAGAAGAGGGTGTCGACATTGAGGAGGAGCCATTGTTTATCGATGAGCTCATCCAAAGAGCTGATTCACAAAGGAGGAGGCAAAACATTCACACGAGATCATACACCAAAGAAGAGGACGTGTTGATTTGCGAGAGTTGGAAGGAGATTGGCCAAGATCTCAAGCTCGGTGTCGAGCAAAAATGATCCACTTTTTGGATGAGAGTTCATACAACCTTTCATGAGCGGAGAAAGTTTCCGCCCTACAAGTTTGCGAGCGCTCGTCGGATCAACTCAATCCAAAAGAGATGGGGGTTCATTCAACAAGAATACAACAAGTTTGGTGCTGTGCTTGAGAGCGTTGAAACCTGTCCTGTGAGTGGCCTAGGTGTGGGTGACTTGGTATGACCTCTTGCTCTTTCATTGCTATGCCATGTTCATGTTTGTTGCATCTTGTGTCCTTCGTTGTTACATTTGTGGCCGTCTCTTTGATTGTGTAGGCATTCCAATCTATAAAAGTCTTCAAGGCCCAACATAAGAACACGCCATTCACTCTCACCCATTGTTGGACGCTTGTCAAAGATTGTCCCAAGTTCAAAGATCAATATGCCGCTCTAAAGAAGAAAGGAGGGCCAACGGCCCTGGCTGAGGATGGAGATGTGGTGAAGAGGCCGAGGGGCAAGACCAACTCGAAAATTGATGAGAATCTTGATGCGACATCTTTTGCCTTGCAAGAAACTTTGCACGGCATGTTGACTTCAAAAAAAGTGAGGGGCGAGAGGAAGCACCAAGGAAAGGAGGAGCAAATGAAGATATACTTGGAACTCCAAACGAAGAAGTTTGACATGAAGAAGGCCGTCAAGAGGAGGAGGCTCGACATGAAGGAGGCCGTCCAAACGAAGAAGCTCGCGATCGAGGCCATCAATGCTGACACAAAAGCAAAAAAGGTGGCGTTAACAATCATGAGCGTGGACTTGACCAACTTATCTCCAAAAAGAAGAAGTTGGTTTGAGAACCGGCAAAAGAAGATGTTCGACCAAGATGACATGAATTAGGGAGGCCTCTGCCGTGGATTATGGCCGTTTTTTTTGAAGGTTGGCAAGTGTGCTGGCTGTTGGCTTTGTTGCCGGCGAGAAAACTTGGCTGTGGTGAAGGCTGACAAGGGTGTCGGCCGCTGACTTTATTGCCGACGAGAAAACTTGAAGATGGTTCTTTTTGAAGGCTGACATGTATGCTGCTCACCGACGCTCTGAACGGCATGAACTGTGGCCGCTGGAATGAACTACGGCCGTGGTGACAATATTTCAGTTTTCTATTCCTTTGCAAAAAAAAATCAGCCGGCCGGAAGAAACGCACGGCCAACGCAACACATAGAAATGGTCGGACACCGTCACTTCGTCCAAAACAAATTTCCGTTTGGGGTCGTTGGAATTGGCCTAACCAAAAAACAGCTTCGCCAGCGGCTAGTGTGCACTCTCGAGTCGAGCATATGGAGCGCCCATCCCAGTACAACGCCGCCCGAGGAATGTACCGGAGGAGCAGCGCTCGGTGAAACCATGCCCATGCATGCCAGGACGCACCGCAAGGCTCCAATCCTCTCTGCTCCCTTTTCCCCCGCTGTGCGTGGTGCGTGGCGGCCTCGTGTCCGGAGCGGACTAGTCGCGGCATTTGGGCGATGGATCGACCGACCGACCCAGCCATTAACTGCTAGAGGCCATGCATTCCATTTTGATATGGTACGACTTCCCATGAAATCTTGGAGCATCTGCTGCTGCTATATATCTCTTCCGCGACACCGGCCGGCCTCGCTGCTGCGGTGCACGCAGGACCAATGCCCATCACTTTCGCCCGTGTAATCATTTCCAAGGTGCAGTAGATCATTCGTGGCCCGGACCAAGATAACGGAAACCACTCACGGGTTGCCAGAGTGGCAGAGGTACCCGTCAAAAACTGCCCGCTGTCGAAACATAGGAGCAAGGTTTTTTTTCAAGGAAAGGAGATATTTCTAATGAACATTTCAACACCCCTTTATTAATTCGTGATCAACGCAACATCGTTTACATGTAGGGGCATGATGGCATTTGGTGCCTCAACAAACCAAGAGTTGGGGAGTGAATTTACATAGCCTAGCTAGTTCATCAGCAACATAATTTGCTTCTCTGTGACAATGTTCAAACCGAGCATGTGTCAAATCCCTCATCATATGAAAACAATCATTAGAATGGCAGTAGACAGTCCGGAAGAGATACCACCATCTTGCATTGCTGTTATTACGTCCATGCTATCAGAATTAATGATTAATCTTGTGCATCCAACAGAATTTGCCAAGTTTAGCCCAAACCGGGGAGCTAGGGCTTCTGCCATGAAAACGTCCAAGCAATCACTAGCTATATTCTTACTTGCTGCCAAAAAAAATAATCCTAGAACCATCTCACACGACCACTCCCACTGTTCCCTGAAGCGAGTCAGCATCATACGAAGCATCTACAGAAGACCACGGAAGATCCGGGAAATGAGGATCGCCTATAGGCGACGGCTGACGCTGGCGCCTTGCTAGTCGCCGACGCCGTCGACGGACACTGACTCCCGGTTCTCTTGCCTTGGCTCATCCGACGCGGAGGAGGCGACGCACACGGGTGATGTCCCCGCCCTCGACAACTCTTCTCTAATGTCCTTTGCAGGTCGCCGGAGGAAAACAGACGAGGAATTGTCTGACGAGTTCTGGGCGGACATCGGCTACCCTACTCCAACGTCTAGGGTATGGGAGAGACCGTCGGCTCGATGGGCAGGTGAGGTTTCTTGTGGTTGCAGGTCAGACAAGATCGGGGAGCCCTCCACTGGTCTCAGTGGAGGGCGCGGTGGTCTCCTCTTCAGATGTAATGGGCTCGAAGGAGACGTCGGCGGTGGTTGCCACTGCCCCCCCGTGGCGTCTCTGGGGTTCCTGGCCGGTCGAGGCCACTCATCAAGCCTTGGATTGGCCCGGTTCCTCCACCTCGATTGTCGCCGCCAAGAACAATCGGTGATCTCCTGCCGCGAGCATGTCTCGACGATGAGGGGACATCGCCGGAGTTGCATGAGCCTGTGCCGTCTTTGGGCCAGCCCGGGCGGGCCGCCACGGCGTTCATAGCTTCTGATCTGCCACCTGCGGTAGCGCCAGGTCAGCAGACATATCCTGGGCGTCCGCTACGGATGGTCAATCTCGGCCGTTGGCTCGGACACAAGTGGAACAGGGCAGAGACGGGAGCGAACCCTAAGTTCAATCGCTCCTTCGCTGCTGTCGTTGCTACCCCAAAGATGACGCGCAGAGATCCTTCCGTGCCACCGGGCACCTCCACTGGCCAACAGCTCCTTCCATCTTCAACTTCCCAGCACTCTTCTGCTCTGACGGGTGGCGCACCTGGCTTCGCTCCGGGTGTGTATCAGCCGGTACAGGTGGTGCAGCCATACGCGTAGCAGCCGCCGATGCAGCAATTGTCGGCGCAACAGTCCTCGGTGTATCAGTTTCAGCAGTCGTTCTTCGCTACCCCGGGTCAGTTCTTGCAGTAGCAACCATTTTTACTTCAATCAACGGGCGGCTTCACACAGCAGCAGCAGCAACCGGCAACGTTTCAACCATCGGCGAACAACTATGTGGAGCACTCCGGGACTCCTGCCGGGGTGCAGATGGCTGCCGGCTTCAGCGCCCACCCGCCGCATAACCCAGCCATCACCGGAGTCCATACCACTGCACGTCCTCGGAAACCTATGGGTGGCAAGGGCGGACGTCACAAACCTCACCATGGAGCAGCTTTACCATCTGACACTACTCCTCATGCGGCGGCTCCTATGATGCCGCCCTTGGTACAGTTGCCCGCTCTGGCCTCTTCGTCTATGATGGCAGCGGGCTATGGGCAGAACGCTCCTATGATGAGCTCGATGCAACAACAACCTACACCTACATTCAACCTTCAGGGGTCGCCGAGGGCACAACAAAGCCTAAGAAGGTGTGGTGTTCTAAGTGTCAATTTGCAGGGCACACATATGATGACTGCGAGACACAACAGTATTGTTTCATTTGCAACAAGACTAATCACCCGATGACCATGTGGCGCTGCCCTGCTCTCAAGATGCCGAAGCCGACGGCGATGCTGTATGGATATGGAACTGAAAATATGGCCTTCTTTCAGATGCCTGACAATGTCTGCAGGGAGAACCTTGCACCACAGGATTCACTGACGGCGTTGGTATCTATTTCTGGTAGCTCTATCACTCCCAGTATCGTGGAGGCAGAGGTTGCTAAGATTTCTCAGTACCAACAGCAATGGATGTGGGAGGCCATACCGCATGGCCAAGACGCTTTTCTCATGTCCTTCCCGAGTGAGGAAGTTCTACAGAGGGTGATTGGGTTTGTAGTTTTCATCAAGCCTCACAATGTCACTATCGAGTTTAAGCCTTGGAAGTCAGAGGAGATACCATACCGTTTCGAGCTAACACCTATTTGGGTGCACGTGCATGGGGTGCCTCATGCTCTCCGACACTTCTTGGGTCTTTGGGCGGTCAGCTTAGTGATTGGTGCTACTTGACGTTTATCTTCTCTGCTTGCGTCGGAGAGGAATTGTTCGTATCCAGGTAGCGCTGCTCAACCTTGATGCTTTCAAAAGGAGCACAATTGATTCTCTCTCTTCCGATGTGGTTGTTCAAGGGAAAGGTTATGAGTTCCGGTACAGTTTCAAAAAATCAGACTTCCGTGTTGATAGTGATTTTGTGCCTAGAGTCTGAGAGCACAGCGATGATCCAGGGAGCGACAAGGGGTATGATAGGGAGGATACAGTGAGGACTAATGATCCAAGCAAGAGGTCCAAATCCACTTCATCATCCAACAACACCTCGGCCTCTCCTACCTCGGGCGGAGTTGTACCCATGCAGATGGCCATTGCTGTCACATCGCTGAACCCTCATTGAGGCTTACCTGCCAAGGCTGCTTCTTCGTCATTAATGGGATCTTCTTCGTTGGTGTCGGCTACTTCGTCTAACGTTGCACCTCCTCCGACGTTGGCGCCCTAGTCCTCGACGCCACCATCACCGACTCACTGGTCGGCGCCGCCGCACCTCGACGAGGGGTGTCACGTGTGTCCCATACCGGAGGGGATGGCAACCGCGGTGGTGAATGCAAGCGCTCCATCACCACCACCTGTCTCTCCGACTCGACGGGGAGTGATCTTCTCCCCGTCCATTCATGATGGCCAGGAGTCTGCCAGGGCAGAACTCCGTGCGTTATCACCTACACCTCCATCACCGGGGGGGGGGGGTCGGCTTCCGGACCCGAGGAGGCAGAGGAACAACCCCTGCGATCTTCTTCTTCATCACCGCAACAGTCTACTCCGCCTCTCAGAGTCGCCGGGACGGGCCCGACGGCCGATATTACTCCTTCACCGCTGAGGCGCAGCGGGCGTCATGACATCGGGACTGACGGTTCAACATCCACCGACGAGGACTCTATGGTGAAGGCCATGCATAGGATGGCTGCCCGCAACCTCGACTTCGAAGGTACACCCTCTCGCAAATCTTTTATGTCTTTTGATAAATCCAAAGTATCTTCAAATATCACTAGACTTGGAGTGTCAGTAGGACATAATGAGAAAGAGATAGACTTTTCGGTTAAGGCCCTTAAACAAGTGGAGTTCAACCGATTTACGGTTGCTCCTAAGTTGTCGAGCTTTGTTAACCCTCTCGTGTCAGATGAGGAGGATGAGGATGCTGATGCCAATCATGAAGGCAAGCTTCTCTCTCATTTGGTTAAAGACATGACTGAAGTAGACCTTGACGATACTGTACGCGACACTACGCTTTGTGAGCTTGTCGCGTCGGTGCTAAGAATAAGTCTAACTCAGGAAAGAAAAGAGGGCGCTCTTCTAAGAAGGCAAAGGTCTCTAAACAAAAAAAATGGTTTAGCATGAGAGGCATGTTTTGGAATAGCATAGGTCTAGGTGACTTGGCTAAACATAAACACATTGCCGATTGTGTAAAGGATCATGCGTTGGACTTTGTGGCTATCACTGAGGTGGGCAAACGTGACTTTCCAACACGTGATCTGGACCACTTTTCATGTGGTTTGGATTACGAATGGCACGTCTTACCGCCGACCAGGAGGTCCAGTGGAATATTGCTAGCTATTAACTCTACGTACTTGCAACTATTGTCCACGTCAAAGGGGAAGTATCATATCAAATTCGACCTTCGAAACAAGTCCGACAACTTCCTTTGGAGCCTGGTAGCTGTATATGGCGCCGCTCAAGAGGAGTTTAAGTCTGCATTTCTAAAGGAACTTGTTAATACTTGTCGAGACAATCCCCACCCCATGTTAATTGGGGGGGGGGGGGATTTTAATATCCTTCGATATCAGCAGGAAAAAAATCAATGACCGGTTTGATACAAGGTGGCCTTTCATCTTTAATGCTGTTATTGATAGTCTAGATCCGAGGAAGATCATGATGTCTGGTCGTCAGTATACCTGGGCCAATAACCGATCGGTGCCAACCTTTGAAAAACTTGACCGGGTGCTTGTTACCACCGACTAGGAATATAAATATCCCCTAGCCTCGGTTCGGGCATTAGAAAGAAATGAGGCCTTATCGGATCACGCTCCATTTGTAACACCCATGATGCGGCTATATCTCGCACGTGTCGGAGCATGACTTAGAGGCATAACCGCATAGTAGGCATGTCGCAAGAGGGGTAATCTTTACACATGCCAATGTACTGAATAAGAAAGGGATAAAGAGTTGTCTTACAATCGCCACTTCACACAATACATAAATATATCATTACATCATCCAGAATACAATCAAGGTCCGACTACGGAACCAAAATAAAGAAAGACCACCCCAAATGCTAGATCCCCGATCGACCCAACTGGGCTCCACTACTGATCAACTAGAAACGAAACAACACAACGAACACGATCTTCATTGAGCTCCCACTTGAGCTCAGTTGCATCACCTGCACTGTTATTATCGGCACCTGCAACAGTTTGGAAGTATCTGTGAGCCACGGGGACTCATCAATCTCACACCCGCGCAATCAAGACTATTTAAGCTTCAGGTAGGAAAGGGGTAGTGAGGTGGAGCTGCAGCAAGCACTAGCATATATGGTGGCTAACATACGCAAATAAGAGCGAGAAGAGAAGCAAAGCACGGTCGTGAACTAGAAGTGATCCTGAAACTACTTACGTTCAAGCATAACACAAGAACCGTGTTCACTTCCCGGACTCCGCCGGAAAGAGACCATCACGGCTACACACGCCGTTTGATGCATTTTAATTAAGTTAAGTGTGAAGTTCTGTACAACTGGATATTAACAAATTCTTATCTGCCCATAACCACGGGCACGACTTTTGAAAGTTCAAAACCCTGAAGGGGTGTCCCAACTTAGCCCATCACAAGCTCTCACGGTCAACGATGGATATTCCTTCTCCCAGGACGACCCGATCAGACTCGGAATCCCGGCTACAAGACATTTCGACAATGGTAAAACAAGACCAGCAAAGCCGCCCGAATGTGCCGACAAATCCCGATTGGAGCTGCACATATCTCGTTCTCAGGGCACACCGGATGAGCAGTCCGTACAACTAAAACCAACCCTCAAGTTTCCCCTAGGTGGCGCTGCAAGGGGATCTAGTTTGGACCAACACTCAGAGGAGCACTGGCCCGGGGGGAGGGGGGGTTAAAATAAAGATGACCCTCGGGCTCTGAAAACCCGAGGGAAAAAGGCTTAGGTGGCAAATGGTAAAACCAAGGTTGGGCCTTGCTGGAGGAGTTTTATTCAAGGCGAACTCTCAAGGGGTTCCCATTATAACCCAACCGTGTAAGGAACGCAAAATCAAGGAACATAACACTGGTATGACGGAAACTAGGGTGGCAAGAGTGGAACAAAACACTAGGCATAAGGCCGAGCCTTCCACCCTTCACCAAGTATATAGATGCATTAAAGTAAACAAGATATAATAATAATGATATCCCAAACGGTATCCATGTTCCAACATGCAACAAACTTCATCTTCACCTGCAACTAGCAACGCCATAAGAGGGGCTGAGCAAAGCGGTAACGTAGCCAAACAACGGTTTGCTAGAAAAGGTGGGTTAGAGGCTTGGCATGGCAATATGGGAGGCATGATAAAGCATGTGGTAGGTATCGCGGCATAGCAATAGAGCGAGCAACTAGCAAGCAAAGATAGAAGTGATTTTGAGGGTATGGTCATCTTGCCTGAGATCCCACAAGGAAGAAGAACGAGTCCATGAAGAAGACAAACGGACATAGTCAATGGATCCTCACAACTCCGTAACGGAACCGAAGCTAACGAGAGAAGCAACCCGGAAAGAAGCAGGCAACATAGTAAACAACCATCACATAAACATGGCATGATGCACACCAAGTATGATGCATGTCCGGTTTAATGATACATGGCATGGCATGGCAAAGTGCACAAACAATCCTACAAATTAAGTGGAGCTCAATATGCAACTCCGTTGCATATTGACGAAACACCACATCAATTATTTAGTTCCTCTCGTTTATGTACTCAACAATATTAAATGTTGGTTAGCATGGCAAGAGCTGAGGCAAATGAAAACTACCTATCTAGGAAAGTTTAAATGAGGCCGGAACAACAAACAACAAGTCCGGAAACTCCTCATGTGCATATTTTTAGGTTTGGTACTGTTCTGCCCTAAACCAAATTTTAGAGTTATTAAACATGCTAGATGAGTGCACCATGTTAAACTAGGCATTTTTCCACCCCATTTACATATAAAGTTTATTAAAAACCGAGTTACGGTTATGAATTAAAGCATTTTAGCATGAAATTTAAGCAAATTTAATCAAACAACATTTTTAACATAGATGAAAGTTGCAAATTATGAAACTAGATAAAATTCTAAGCATTTTACATATAAAGTTTGTTTTAAACCGATGCACGGTGAATTAGTTAGGATATGCATGAAGTTTAGGGGCTAAACTGCAAAACTGCAATTCCCTGGTTAATTACGAAAATTGTTCTATGGAAAAAAACATGAAACGGGCCAAAATTGACTAGCCCAACAGCAGGAAAAAAAAGGTGGGGCGCTGGGGGTGTGGCCTCACCCAGTGGGCTGAGGCCCAGATCTATGGAGGAGGCGGCCTGGCAGGGCACGCTGGGCCTGATCTCGAGGCCAGCAGGCAACCCACACGCGAGACAGGCGCAGTCAACCCGCGGTCAAGCGCTGTGGCACGCTGCTCGACCTGAAGCAGGGGATGCAGGGCGATGATGGTGCTGGCGGTCTCCGGTGGGGCGGCGCGGCGATCTGGAGACGGGGATGCAAGGCCTTGGCGCGGCTACGATGCAGGAAGCAGCAGGCAAAGCGGCTCCATGGACTTGGCGGGGCGACGGTTCAACGCGGGGTTGAGCGGCGCTCGATGCAGAGGTGATGCAGCGGCTGTGGCAGGCGCGAGGTTCAGCAGCGGCGGGGCTTGGAACTGGCAGGACTCCGGTGACGCGAGAAGGCAAGGGAGGCCGGAGCTTGCCAAGTCCGACAGCGGGGCGATGAACGGGCGGAGACCAAGCCGGTTCCCTGCGAGAGAGAGAGAGAAGAATGAGACCGAGAGGTACGGGGGAGCACAGGGAAGGGGAAGAAGAAGGGAGCAGTGGCGCTCATCTCGGATGAAGATCGCATGCGGCTCGCCGGACAAACAAGGGCGGCGGGGTTTGGCGCTAGTTTCGGAGACGAGCGGGACGAGGAAAAACACGGGCGATGGTCAGCGCGGCGAGCAGAGGTGTGGGATGAGCCGCTGGTTGACGCCGTCAATGGATCGGCGCGACAAGGAGCATACGGGGAGCAGCGCAAGGAGTGACTTGGTGCGGATGCGGCCCACGCGCACGGTCTACGGCGCTGTTGTCTCGGGTGGGTGCTCGTTGTCTTTGATAGAGCAGAGCAGCGGTAGCAACAGGAGAGGCCACGGGGCATGGCGCTGGACCTGTGGCCTCCGGCGGCGACGCTTGCAGGGAGGTCCAGTGACCTAGGAAACGGATCCGGGCAGCGAGGACGGCTTTAGGCGAGGAGGCGCTCGGGAAGGAGGCTGGTTGGGGAGAAGGAGCTCGGGTTTAGCGGGATCGAAGAGGGAAGGATTTGGTTGGCTGGTGTGAGAAAACGAGGAGGGGATGGATCCCGAGAGATATTTGGTGGAGTGGTGGCGGCGGCTGGCTGGGAGGATGGGACAAGACCCCTAGGATCTAGGGTTGGACCTAATATTTATAGCAGATGAAAATTTTTAGGGCGGTTAGGTCCCTCCGATCATAATCGGACGGATGGGAAAAAAGTTAGGTAGCCCAAATAAGAAAAAGGGGATGTTTTATAGACGTTTGGGGATGATCCGGACCCAACGGTGACGACTGTCTGGGTCGGATTCGGGACAGCTTTCGGACGCACGAGGGGGTCGATGCACTGTGCAAAGAGGGGTGAGGTGGTTATAACAATCGGACGCTTCCGGATGTGAGGAGGGTTAGGTTGGGTCTGGCGGTGAGTGGTAGTGGGCTATGCAGAAAGCCTTGGGCTGAGAGGAGAGGAAAGAAGGCAGCTCGGCAACCGTTTCCGGAGACCGAAAACGTCCGATGTAAAGACTGACTATACTGCCGCTATAGTTAACCGTTGGGGCGTCAAACGGACTTCGAATGCGATGAAATTTGGCAGGCGGCCTACTGACAACATAACAACACCGCACGCCAACTTTCAACCCATTTCGAGAACATTTTCCGGACACTTATAAAAATAATATTTCGGACATGCCGCGGGCACGTGCAAGTGTGGTTGAGCTTAGAACGGACAACAGAGAGAACGAGGAGAACGGGACGGATGCAAGTTTTGAAAACATGATGATGCAATGCACATGAAGACATGATGAAATGCAACACACAAGCAAATGACAAGGCAGCAACAACGAATAACTGGAAGACACATGGCACATCGGTCTCGGGGCGTTACACCATTGCTCATCGATTTTGGACAACCAATCAAGTTCTAACCATCACCAATTTAAATTTAAACTGGGATGGCTCACTAGAGAGGGATTTCATGACCTGGTTAAGAAAGTGTGGGCGCGTCAGCCTCGCGGTAACACACCCATTCAACGATGGAATAATCGAATTCGCGCATTGCATCGATTCCTTCATGGATGGGCCAAGCATAGTGCTGGCATCTACAAAAAAGAAAAAAAATGTGACTATCTACCTTAATTAATTCCCTTGATAAAATAGTGGAGGTGAGGCCTCTGTCTGCAGGTGAGATTGAGGAAAAAAGCAATCTAAATGAGCAGATAGCCCGCCTACTACGCGAGGAAGAGATTAAATGATACCAACATTGCAAGGCGGATTGCTTGTGCAAGGTGATGATAGTATGAAATACTTTCAAATGCTTGCCAATGGCATACATAGAAAGAAACGCATATCCTCCCTTGACCAGGAGGAAGGCTGAATTGAGGGGGACGTACCTCTTAGAACTTTTATTACTAAGTATTACAAAGAGCTTTTTGGACCTTCAGCTGAATCAAATTTTCAGCTGGATGAATCCATTACTCATGACATTTCTCAAGTTATGGAAGCGGAAAATGAATTCCTAACCTCCCCGTTCTCCGAGGAGGAAATTCGAACCGTGATGTTTCAAATGGAACACAACAAGGCTTCGGGTCCGGATGGCTTTCCCGTAGAGTTCTATCAATGTTTTTGGGACGTCACTAAGGCAGACTTGGTTCAGTTGTTTAACCAACTGCATGCTGAAGACCTTGACATTTCTCGTTTAAACTTTGGGGAAACTATCTTATTGACTAAGATTAAGGAGGCTAGTCGTATTCAACAATATCGACCGATTTGCCTTCTGAATATAAGTTTTAAAATCTTTATGAAGGTCGCAACTAATCGGTTGAATGGGGTGGCTGACTATGTCGTAAAACCCACTCAAACAACATTTATGCAAGGCCGCAACATATTAGATGGAGTGGTCATCTTGCACGAAACTGTACATGAGCTTCACCGAAAAAAGTTGAA
Source organism: Triticum dicoccoides (assembly GCF_002162155.2). Classification (NCBI taxonomy): domain Eukaryota; kingdom Viridiplantae; phylum Streptophyta; class Magnoliopsida; order Poales; family Poaceae; genus Triticum; species Triticum dicoccoides. The sequence goes on along the minus strand of NC_041384.1, from coordinate 456,014,544 downwards.
TGGTGTCATTCTTAAAATAGATTTTGAAAAAGCCTATGATAATGTTAAGTGGCCCTTTCTGTTGCAAACTTTGCGCATGAAGGGGTTTTCCAAAAAATGGCGTCGTTGGGTAGAGAACTTTGTCTCTGGAGGTAGTGTGGCCATAAAAGTTAATGATGATGTTGGCAACTATTTTCGGACAAGGAAGGGGCTTCGCCAAGGGGACCCCGCTTCTCCTATTTTGTTTAACATTGCAGCCGACATGCTAGCTACCCTTGTTGAGCGGGCTAAGCTGGACGGTCAAATTAGTGGTGTCATTCCACACTTGGTAGAAGATGCTCTATCTATTCTACAATATGAGGATAACACTATTCTATTCATGGATCATGATCTAGATAAGGCAAGAAATCTCAAGTTGCTCTTACGTGCTTTTGAGGAACTTTCTGGTCTCAAAATTATTTTTCATAAGAGCAAACTTTTTTGCTTTGGCGATGCTGCAGAATCAACACCTGAGTATGCTGAGATTTTTGGATGCCAGCTTGGGCAGTTTCCGATTCGATATCTGGGTATTCTCGTACACTATCGGCGCTTAACTATCGCTGAGTGGAAGCATGTGGAAGAGAGACTTGAGAAACGCTTAGCCAGTTGGAAGGCCAAGCTCTTGTCTTATGGGGGACGATTGATCTTGATCAATTCAGTCCTAAGCAACATGGTTTTATATATGTTGTCATTCTTCCACCTACCGAAAGGGGTTCTCCAGCGACTAGACTACTTTAGATCCAGATTTTTTGGCAATGCAATAACGAATCCAAGAAATATCGACTGGCTAGGTGGAGCGTATTATGTATACCTAAAAGTCAAGGGGGGCTGGGAATCCAAGACCTTGAGATTAAAAACATTGCTCTTCTCAGCAAGTGGGTTTACAAACTACTCACTGAGAATGGAGTATGGCAGGAACAACAAGCATGTGGGATCCAATGCCATTTCTCAAGTTTATTAGAAACCTGGGGATTCACACTTCTGGAGTGGTCTGATGAAGGCCAAGGAATTCTTTTTCCAATTTGGGACCTTCTCAGTTAGGGACGATTCTCAGGTTCGATTCTGGGAATACATCTGGCTAGGGAACAACCCACTAATGGTGCAATATCCGAGCTTGTACAAGATTGTTAGACATAAATTCGTCATGATCAAACAAGTTTTAGGACAACAAAACCCTAATATTTCTTTCTGTAGGGACCATTTTGGCCCTCGCCTGGCAGCATGGAATGAATTGCTCACTCGCCTGGAGGACATTCAACTGTCAGGTGAGCTGGGCATTTTTCGAAGGAACTTGCATCAGAATGGCAAATTTTCAGTCAAATCCATGTATGATGCAATGGTTCATTATGATGTTCCAGTTGATAACAGGAAATTGTGGAAGCTCAAAATCCCTCTAAGAGTGAAGATTTTCCTTTGGTTTCTTAATAGAGGAGTCATCCTAACTAGAGATAATTTGGCACGACGAAACTGACATGGTTTCAAGACATGTGTCTTTTGCCAACATGACGGATCTATTAAACACTTATTTTTTGAGTGCAAGTTCGCTCGGGCAGTTTGGGCCATAGTTCAAGTAGCTTCGAATCTATACCCACCACGTAGTGCACGGAACATGTTCGGCAACTGGTTGCGGGGTATTGATAAACAATTTTCTGCACATATTCTTGTGGGAGCGGCGGCCTTATGCTGGGCACTGTGGCTTACCAGGAATATGTGATTTTTAATAACAAATGTGTCTCATCTCCTATGCAGGTTATTCATGTGTGTACATGATGGCTTTGTACTTGGTCTATCCTGCAGAGGCTGGAGGACAGGGACCTTTTTATCATGGCATCTACACGGCTGGAGCGTACGGCCAGGGAGGTTTTCTACCCCCATGGATGGAGGTGTGACCAATGGGTAGGATCTGCCACTCCTTAGGCTGGACATGTTTTATTTGATTGGCATTGTATTGAATTATTTTTTGGTTTTAGGGTCCTCTGGACTTTTTTGGCTGTGTGCATCTAGCTATGCAGAGGCTGGGCTTTCTTTCAATGCGATTGTATCACCTCGATATATCATTCAATGAAATGTCCTTTGTCGAAAAACATTTAGCTTAATATATCCCGACGGTGGTCTGGACCAAGGATTCCTTTTCACTTTCGCCGAACTAGTTGCAGCGGTGGAGAAATTTTCAGCCAGCGCTAGAATTGATAAGATGATTTGTGCCGGTTGTTGTATTGGTTCTCCGTGAACCAATTTTCTCCTTTCCCACCACAGATACCAACACGTAATAGAAATAGTCACAACTCCTTTCCCTTGACCCAGTACCTCAGCCTCATTTGCAGGGAGAGACAAAATATACTCGAGCACTGCTTCTCCAACCTGATCAGCAGAGCACCCCGATCAATGATAGTCTTGAGACCCAGCCTCTTCCACACTAGCTATTTTTTTAGAAAAGGAGGATGACCCCTGGCCTCTGCATCTATGAGATGCATGCGGCCATTTTATCGATTATTCTCGAGGACCTTACAAAGTAGTACAATAATATGACTGAATCCGCCATCTTGGCAACATCTACCGCTACTCCTATCCATATGATGAAGGGGGTGCAAGCTGGGCCAAATACCCAGACCTCTCACCTAAGCCTAACATCTAAAGCCGGAGGCCCCGACCGAGCCACATACCGTGTCCGGGGCACAATCCGGTTCGACGCACTCACATGTGTCATCGCCGCCATCTCCCACTGGTCCATCTTCAAGCAGATTGAGGTGCCAACCTTGGCAGGTACCTCCGCCATCGACGCCACCATGATGCCAGACAATGATGAAGACCATCTACGCTAGTCCATCTCCAAGCAGAAGTAACGCTACCACAGGACGAAGACCGACGGAGAATAGGTGAAACGCCGCACACATTGCCGCCACCAAACACCTCACACGCACCGCAAGGCGCCCACCATGCTTCCGGGAACCCCAGGCGATGCCTTCTAGAAGGAGCACGCTGAGGATACGGCGCCGTCGCCCGCAAGGGGAACTAGAGCTTTCGCACAAAGGAAGATCACAATGAAAGATGGGAGAGGACCTCGACAAGGCCTCCAAGAAGGGGACCGACGCCTAGCAAAGGCGCCGCCATTGTCGTGGCCTCCGCCGACGACCAAGGGTTTCCCCCGGTCCCGCCCCATCCCATCCACCTGGCCAAAGACCTAGCCAGGGGAGCGCACGCAACCGGAGAAGGTGTTGGACTTCATCGAAGCAGGCACGCCGGGTGATGGGGCACCCCGACCCATTGTAGTAGACGTCCACCGAGACCTCGCCGCCCGCACGACCGAAGTTGCGGACCACCAGCACCCACAACCGTTGTCCACACTAGCTATGCTTTGCTGCACTGAAATAACATATATTTCACACTATCCGGACCTTCACATGTAGGGCATTTCATAGTAATTTTCATATGCTTGTCCGCTAGAGTAACACGACAGGGGAGCATAATGTGCAAGGTTCTGCACAGAAAGATCCTAACTTTTGGTGGGCAGGGAAGTTTCATATGAACTCCCATATTGGGTTTGAGGCATCAATACTTGGCATATACCCGATGGAAAAACTTGGCTTCGTATTGATTTTTCCACGCTTCCATATAGGCCGATTTCACTGAGAATCTGTCGTGTTTGGATGGGTGCCAGGCAACGAAATCAGATATACCAAAGGAAGGCAGAGGAATGTTTAGTATACGGTGGACTTCCACCGACCAGAAACTTCACTCTACAAGTTTAACATCCCATTGCCCCGTAGTACAATCAATTAAGTCAGAAGCCTTGGACAATAGTTGATTCCCTCGCATAGTAACTAGACGCCTGGTAGATGATTGGGGTATCCACTCTTCAACCACATATTGACTTTCTGACCATTGATACGTCTACAACGTATCTATAATTTATGAAGTATTTATATCAATTATATATGGTTTTGGTGCACTTTTATATTATTTTTATGGACTAACATATTAATCCATTGCCCAGTGGCAGTTCCTGTTTTTTGTTTCGCAAAAAACCATATCTAAGAAGGTCCAAACGCGATGAAAATTTATGATGACTTTTTATGGACCGAGAAGGACCCTAGAAGCCTCGGGAGGCAACCATAAGAGGGACGAGGGGCCTACAGGCCACCATGGCGCGCCTCGAGGGATAGGGCGCCCCTTGGCTTGTGGGGTCCTCTTGCACTCATTTGGCATGAATCCAACGTTGAAAAATCCTATAAATAGAGAAATCCTCACAGAGAAACCTAGAATAATTACTTCGCCAGGGGGAAACCATTGGGGAGTCCATCTTCATCAAACTTGCTGCCTCCATGGTGATGTGTGAGTAGTTCATCCTCGAGGTTGGGGGTTTGTACAAATAGCCATGTATTTGATCTCTCTCTCTCTGTCTTGTTCTTGATTTGACAAGATCTTGATGTATCATGAGCTTTATCAGTATAGTTGGATATTGTGATGTTCACCTCCCTCTTATTTCCGTGGTGAATTGAGTCTTGCACTTTGATGTTTATTTATGTTGGATTGAATATTTTGGATTTGATCACTTGATGCTTGTCTTAACTTGCGGATATCCATGGTGACATTGGGGTGTTCTGGGTGACATAAATGTTAATTGATATGTTTCATATGGTGTTGTGATACTTCTCCATTGTATCTATAATTTTTTACTGTTTCATGCCAATATTCTGCAACTTTCATATACTTTTGGCAATATTTTATATTATTTTTGGGACTAACATATTGATCCAGTGCTAGTTCTTGTTTGTTGCATATTTTTTTTTCACAAAATACCCATATCAAACAAAGTCCAAATGCAATAAAAGCTTATGGAGAATTATTTTGGAATATATGTAATTTTTGAGAAAAAGAATCAATGCGAGACGATGCCCCAAGGGGCGCGCCCCCTACCCCAGGCGCACCTGGCAGGCTTGTGGTGCCCCTGCAAGGCGGTTGGTGCCATTCTTTCGCCGCAAGAAATATAATACCCAGAAGAAAATCATGTTAAAATTTCAGCCCAATCAGAGTGATGGATCTCTGGGAATTTAAGAAACGGTGAAGGGCCAGAAAACAGGAACTCAAAACAGAAGAGAAGCAGAGA
>NC_041384.1:455927246-456009050 GCF_002162155.2 Triticum dicoccoides | reverse complement strand
AGAGAGAGAGAGAGAGAGAGAGAGAGAGAGAGAGATCCAATCTCGGAGGGGCTCCCACCCCTCCGCAGCCATGGAGACCATGAAACAGAGGGGGAACTCTCCTCCCATCTAGGGGGAGGCCAAGGAAGAAGAAGGAGGGGGCTCTCTCCCGGTGGTGCCGAAACATAGTCGGGGCAACCATCGTGACGGCGATCTACACCAACAACCTTGCCGTTGTCACCACCAACTCTCTCCCTCTCTATGCAGCGGTGTAACACCTCTTCTTTCCACTGTAATCTCTACTTAAACATGGTGCTTAATGCTATATATTAGTACCAACGATATGTGGCTGTCCTATGATGTTTGAGTAGATTCGTTTTGTCCTATGGATTGATTGATGACCATGATTGGTTTGAGTTGTGTGTTTTATTTTGGTGTTGTCCTATGGTGCCCTCCGTGTCATACAAGCATGTGGGATTACTATTGTAGGGTGTTGCAATACATTCATAATCCGCTTATAGTGGGTGGCTAGAGTGACAGAAGCTTACGCCCGAGTAAGAGTAAAGTGGACTTGATACTTAATGCTATGGTTGGGTTTTACCTTAATGATCTTTGGTAGTTGCAGATGCTTGCTAGAGTTCCAATTATAAGTGCATATGATCCCAGTACGAAAATTATGTTAGCTCATGCCTCTTCCTCATATAAAATTGCAATCATGATTACCGGTCTAGTTATCGATTGCCTAGGGACAAAATCCTTCTCTGTGTTACAAAAAACTTTCTACCAAACAAGTAACTTATATTATCTGACAAATTACTCGTAGTTTAATTCTCGCTAAGTGCATCTAGTTTGATCCCTGCAAACTTAACCCTACACCTACAAAATAGTTTCATACTTGTTCTAGGTAAAGAGAACGTTAAGTGTGCGTAGAGTTGTATCGGTGGTCGATAGAACTTGAAGGGAATATAAATCCTACCTTTAGCTCCTTGTTGGGATCGACACTCTTATTTATCAAAAAAGCTACAATTGATCCCCTATACTTGTGGGTTATCATGTTGTCGTAGTACGATCTCTAGGGCTATTCATGATCCTCTAGATTGATTGGAAAAATGACTTTGAGGTGGTTTTGGTACCTACACGATTTCATCCTACTTTCTCAAATAGAAATAGAAACTTTGGAGTGATTCTTTTCTGCACTTTAAGGGATTATCATGAGATTCAATTATGTTAATGATGTTGAGAGATTGCAGTAGCGAAAGCATGAACCATATGCCTTATTTCTAAGCATTGAGACACCATTTTGCTCGCTTTTTGTTACTTGCTACCTTGTTGTTTTTAATTGTTCAGATTATAAAAAGCTATTTCTATGATCCATATTACACAACTATCATCACCTCTTCGCCAAACTAGTGCACCTATACAACTCATAGTTATATTGTGTGTGTTGGGGACAACAGAGACTCTTTCTATTTGATTGCTGGGTTGTTTGGGAGATACCACTTCATCCTACATCTCTCACGGATTGATAAATCTTAGTCCATCCACTTGAGGGAAATTTGATACTATCCTACAAAACTCTACACTTGCAGGCCCAACAGAGTCTACAAGAATGAAGTTCCATAGTAGACACCAACCTATTTCTGGCACCGTTGCGGGGGAGGTGAGTGCTTGAAGGTACCTCTTTAGGTCTTGCAATGTAATATTTTAGTTTCTTGTTTTTTCACTAGTTTGGTTTTATATAAAAGAAAATTGTAGAAGTGAAGTTGCATCAAATTATTTATCTTTATGAAGTCTTTCTTGAAAATATGGATTCCGGTAATTCCTATGAAATGTTAAAAGAAGAATTTATGACAATGCTTGGTGTGAGTTCCTTGAATGTTAAGCATGATTGCAATGATAATAGTATGAATTCTTTTAGTTTCATGATGCTAATGATATGCAAGGCCATAAGCTTGAGGATGCTATGTTTAATGAAGATGATCTTTTTATTTCTCCTATTTTTTATGAGAAAGTTTGCTATCATGAAAACTTGTCTCCTATTTATGATGATTACAATGATGATGAAAATAGGTTTGGAAGAGTGTCAACTTTAGGTAATAATGATCACACTATTTAGAGGGTGTTGAATCTTATTTCAATAATTATGAAAGTGGATTTGGAGATGTCATGACATTAAATGATTTTAGATCCACTACTTTGGAAGATGTCTCAGTTGATTATGACAACAAAGTTGCTATCTATGATCATTATTGTGATGACATGTATGCTACAAAGAGTAACGATAACCATGAAACTTGTCATCATGATTTTAATGTTCAATTGGGTTGTGTCAATCAAGTATGACATGATATCCAGTCATGTCTGGCGACAATTCCCATGGTTTTACTCCACTGATGTCTCATTTGCTCTTGTTCAGTGCCGCAAGAATGCATAGGCCTAGCATGGGAGGTGTGCCCTTGAAGAATTAGTTAGTAGTGATAGGCACCTGACAGAGTTGGGCAATTGTTTTTCCTAGCTCGGTCTCCCGGAGAACTGCCTGGAAAGGAACCTAGAGGAGATTCGACAAGAACTTTTTTGGTTGCATGGAAGGTGGGATAGGATTGTTGAACTCAAGCATATGAATGCCCACATTACCGATAGGCCTTTACTTATTGAAAACCCAAGAATAAAATATCCACAGAAGAAATACGAGGACCACGTTAAGGTATTTGATATTGTTTCATTTTAGCTTGCACCTAGTGAGACCATATGGTCGTATGTAACTATGTTATTATTGTTGTTGTTTTCTAATTTTCAAAGGTACCCTGATGATGCGGAATAGGTGAACAATAATATCTTCAACTCTGGATGGGTGAAGTCTATCGGGAGCCCTATACCAGAGGTCAGCGTACCGAGACAGAGTGCTGCATTAGCGAGAAGCGGTGCTAGCTCCAAGAAAGTGATTGAAAAAGATGATGATGGTTTTGTGCCAAGAAAACGAGCTCAGAACAGAGGCAAGGCACCTGTTGCATCTGAGAGGGGTGGCAGTGATACGTCTTCGTCGTATCTGTAATTTTTGATTGTTTTATGCCAATATTCTACAACTTTCATATACTTTTGGCAACTTTATATATTATTTTTGGACTAACATATTGATCCAGTGCCCAGTGCCAGTTCCAGTTTGTTGCATGTTTTTTGTTTCACAGAATATCCATATCAAACGGAGTCCAAATGCGATAAAAACTTAAGGAGATTTTTTTGGAATATATGTGATTTTTCTAAAAAAAAATCAACGCGAGACGATGCCTGAGGGGCCCACAAGCCCTAGGGGTGCGCCCCTACCCTGGGCGTGCCTGGAAGGCTTGTGGCCACCCCGTAAGGCCATTGGTGCCCTTCTTTCGCTGCAAGAAACATAGTCTCCGGATAAAAATCGTGTTAAAATGTCAGCCCAATCGGAGTTACGAATCTCTGAGAATTTAAGAAACGGTGAAAGGCCAGAATTGGGGAACGCAAAAACAAAAGGAAACAGAGAGAGAGAGAGAGAGAGAGAGAGAGAGAGAGAGAGAGAGAGAGAGAGAGAGAGAGAGATCCAATCTCGGAGGGGCTCTCGCCCCTCCAACACCATGGAGGCCATGGACTAGAGGGGAAACCCTTCTCCCATCTAGGGGGGAGGTCAAGGAAGAAGAAGAAGGAGGGGGCTCCCTTCCCCTCTCTCCCGGTGGCGCTGAACGCCGCTAGGGCCATCATCGTGACGGTGATCTACACCAACAACTTCGCCGCCATCATCACCAACTCTCTCCCCCTCTATGCAGCAGTGTAACACCTCCTCTCCCTGCTGTAATCTCTACTTAAACATGGTGCTCAGCTCTATATATTTTGCTCAATGATGTATGGCTATCCTATGATGTTTGAGTAGATCCGTTCTGTCCTATGGGTTGATTGATGATCATGATTGGTATGAGTTGTATGTTTTATTATTGGTGCTGTCCTATTGTGCTCTCCATGTGGTGCAAGCATGAGGGATCCCCGCTGTAGGGTTTGCAATATGTTCATGATTCGCTTATGGTGGGTTGCCAGAGTGACAAAAGCTTAAACCCGAGTTACGGGGTTGTTTGCGTATGGGAGTACAGAGGGCTTGATACCTTATAATGCTATGGTTGGGTTTTACCTTAATGATCTTGCAGATGCTTGCTAGAGTTCCAATCATAAGTGCATATGATCCAAGTAGAGAAAGTATGTTAGCTTATGCCTCTCCCTCATATAAAATTGCAACAATGATTACCGGTCTAGTTATCGATTGCCTTAGGACAAATTACTTTCTTGTGACAAAAAGCTCTATAATAAAACTAACTTAGTTGTTTCTTCATCTAAACAACCCCTATCTTTTATTTACGTGCTCTTTATTATCTTGCAAACCTATCTTATCACACCTACAAAGTACTTCTAGTTTCATACTTACTAGCACATATGCCCGTGCGTTGCAACAGGGAAAATTGATGTTTTACACAAGCATAATGTCCCATAGCATCGGATTCATTATGAAGAACATGTTGCAACGCAGCATCGTCCTTCTACAACATAAAAAATATGTTGGAATGTAGTCATGTTCATATTTTCTTTGCGGGGCGTAATGTCCCACTGATTTCATTTAAATGCAATCCTTTTTAATGGCATTTAAGTATGATCCTTTCATTAATTACCATGAAGTCCTCACCCATTTTAGTCGGGAATCAAATCCTTCCTTTTCTAATTTAGTAGCCCAGCACATTAAGGCCTATAGATCCTTCCTTTTAATTATCCTACCTTTTTACCTCAAATCATTCATGTAGAATTTATTAAGACCACAATTTTTCTAATAGCTATTCCACCGATTTACCCATAATCCTTTCTCTAATTAGCCACATCCGTATAAATATTATATTTAAGCCCATAATCCTTCCTTTATTAGCTCATTCACTTAATTAGCTCTCCTAAACATGAACCTTGGACCTCACCCTTCCCCATCTACAGGAACGAAGGGCGACTTGTGCGAACCCCGGGCTCTCCACCTCGTCGTTGCCGAATCGGCGGCTCCCTCGCCCTCCGCCGGATGCTCCGGCGGCGGGAGGATGGGGAAGGCCTGATTTGCAAGGTGTACATAGTGTAGGCGTGCCTAGGGAGCCACCCGGTGGCGTCATGGAGGCGTCGGTGCAACTGGATCGGCTTTTTGCAGGTGTTGGTCTCCCCTTCGACGGCGAAGTTTTGCTGGAGCTCCACGGTGGACCAGCTCCTTTCTTCGTGCTCATTGCTCGGTGGAGAGGCCGTGCATGGTTCCCCTGTGCCGGAGATCGAGGGATGGCGATTCTGGCGGTTGATGATTTGGAGAAGGAAGGCGATGTTGAGCGGTGCGACGACAACGACGGTCATGGGTGTAGGTCCTCAGGGACCGTTGATCGGAAATTTCCCGTTTCGCCCGGGGGCTACTTCGATCCAAGGCATCAGCGAGTAGCGATGAACGGCGCGTCACCGGCTTGTCCACGACGCCGGCGTAGTCGGGTTGTAGAGGGGCTTGGTTGTAATTTCCTTTTCTGTGTGGACCTTTCAGTAATTTGGCCATTTTAATATCAACTCCTTTTCTCACAAAAAATAAATAAAGAAACATGATGACTGCCACTCGTATATTTAGAGTGAGTTGGGATTAGTAAATATGAAAGGTGCATAAGTCTTTGGTTGTTACATCTAAGAGATAGACGGGAGGTCTTGTGTTCAATTCCCACAATGTTGATTTATTTTGACCCAATTATTTTTCACGGTCTCTTTATGAAAGCCCATAAAAGGCCCATCAACATACAAGTAACTGGCCTAGATCGCTTAACGTGTGTAAACCAAACGTAAAGGACTAAACCAAACCAAGAATACCTATTCCCTTTAATAGTAGGTATAGATTCTAGGTAAAGCGAACGTTAAGCGTGCATAGAGTTGTATCAATGGTCGATAGAACTTGAGGGAATATTTGTTCTACCTTTAGCTCCTCTTTGGGTTCGCCACTCTTACTTATCGAGAAAGGCTATAATTGATCGCCTATACTTGTGGGTTATCAAGACTTTTTTTCTGGCACTGTTGCTGGGGAGCAACAGCGTGGGGTGAATATTCTCGTGTGTGCTTGTTTGCTTTATCACTAAGTAGATTTTATTTTCTATTCTAAGTTGTTTTATATCTTTAGTTATGGATATGGAACACGAAATACCAAAAAAATTAGGTGTACTTGCTACTCATGGAGAAGGGGAACCTCCTAAAACCCGCAATGCTCGTTATGTGAAAAATATTAAACACTACTTTGATAATCCTGAGAAAACCCCATTCAACTTCATAATGGGAGACACATTGGATCAACGTGAGTATTTTAGGGATTATCGCTTAACTCAAAAAGGGAAACTCTTATGGGATCAAATTCATATGTTGCATTGGTATGCTCAGAATTTATGCTTGAGATATGATTATACTTGTTGCTCTAGGATGAACACTCCACACCTTCGCTTTTCATGTAAATTTAATGATAATGAAACCTTGGCTTCTTATGCTAATGGCATATATGATTACTATGATGTGGAACGAATAGAAGAATTCATTGCTTTTAAGGGTGCTTACAAAATTGAATCTTTGTTTGAAAAGTGTGAAAATTATGATGATGTTGTTTACGGACCTGGAAATTTTGCTATACTTAAATATTGCTATGAGAATTATGAATATAATGCCGATATTGATGAGTTTATTGAGAAAGTCTCCGATGTCCAAAAAGAGACTAATATTTTGCAGGAATCTATGGAAGAAGAAATTGATGACACTGTGAGCTCATTGGATGAAAAAGATGAGGAGGTGAGCGAACAAAGAAGGAGGAAGAGAGGATTGATCACCCGTCACTGGTACAACGATGTGCTATACAAATCGTTTTTAACCCCTTTCCACGACGGCATTTGGAACCATTGCCAAGTGAGTGTTGCCGATAGGGGGGGGGGGGTCCTTCCCACACAGCCCAGAAACCGTCGGGGATAGGCCCTCCTGGGACACCAAATGAGCTCATGTGCGATCGGGCGAGGCATCGAAACCCAATTATTTCCGTAGGTGTGTACATCCCACACGGTGAATCCCGGAAAATCATTTCCGTAGGTATGTACATCCCACACGGTGAATCCCAGAAAATCATTTCCGTAGGTATGTACATCCCACACGGTGAATCCTTAAAAAACATTTCCGTAGGTATGTATATCACACACAGTTCTTTGTGTGGAATCATTTGTGCAAGGTGGCCTAACGCAAACAGTTCACTGCCGGAAGCCGTGTGTGATTGTTAGTGGATCAAACACGCCTACTTTCTAGAAACCGTGTGGGTTGTTTGAGTTCATCACCCATGGTGCTGTCTGAGTAACCGCCTGCAATAGAAAACCCCAATAAGCAGGGTAATTATCCTATTATTGATAATCCATGTACTAATCAAACTGATATTTCTTATAAAACACGCCAGATATTTCATATTTGTATAAAAGCCACTAGGATTTCATAATCGAATTACATCAGATAGCTTCGGCACTCAGTTACGCCATTACACAACAGCACTAAGTTTCACATGCAGCATCAAAAACCTTTGGAAAGTAGCAACACACACGGTAAATAGACAGATGAATCTCACGTGGGAAACTGCAAAAGCGAAAGGAAAATATTGAGCCTTCAGTGATGTTGAATGTCTTTGCAACTTTAGGCCAGTGGCTATGGATAATTGCCCGCCCAAACTTCATCCTCTTCAGCAAGACTTCAATATTGTACCATGGGTATTGAATGAATACCTTCCTCGCCTCTTGACCATGCAAGTGGTTTGAGAGGTAATCATCGATGAACTGCTTTGAAAAGTACTGAAAACAAAGCTATGCATAAATTGTTGTTGTAAATTTTGAAATGGCACAAGGGGTAAAAACAAGGTAAAAGAGTCGGTACCATCCTATAGTTGACTGATGTCTTCTTCATTGTGTAAACAACGATCTTGTTGTTATTCACTGCAAGTTTCTTCATCCTAACAATCTTTCTGAGTTTCTTGACTTGATTGATATTCATGAACATCTCATTTCCCCATATGCAAAATGGATCGAACTGTGGGTCTAAGCCTCTGACAGCAGGACCTACATGTATAAGACCAAATTGTAAGAAACCTAAATATTAGAATGATCCCTGCAACTGCACAATAATGTGCTATTAGCCAAAGGACCCTGCTTGAACAAACCTCGATGGTAAACCACATTGTCTCCCATTGTTTCCCAGCAACACATATGAGGAAGATCTTGATCAGGTTAACTAAGAGTTGCGTACTATCAGTAGAATATGTATTGAGTACAGCCAAATTCGATTGGTGTCACATGCATAACAATACAAAATTGTACCCAAAACAAATGAAAATCAAATTTTAGAATTGAAACAAATAGTTAAATGGATAGTAGACCAAATGAACCAAAATAGTTAACTGAGCACGACATTTCAGAATAGAAACATGTACCGGAAGATAAGATAGTTAACGAAACAAAGAATGCTTGAGAACAATACTACGAAATGTAGCAATTGTTCGACCAAAGTGTTAACTGAACATTACATTCCAGAGGACCAAACTATTAACTGAACATTACATTTCAGAGGACCAAACTGTTAACTGAACATCAGATTGCGTATTAATATTATGAAGGACAAATCACTAGAAGGCACTAGTGGTGGCCTCGAGAAAACAACACGAAATGTATTTTAAAGTAGACAACCGCGTGGCGGCGTCGATGGTGGCCTCGAAGACGAGGTGCTCCTCCAAGATCTGGAGGTCGACCCGCATGGCAGCCATAGCGACCTCGTGCACGCGTGCGGCCGCATGCTACTGAGCTCCATGTTATACTGCATGCAAAATGGCTATGGGCGGCGCTTAATTGGAGGAAGGGGCAGTGATTTCGGTGGAAGGTGTAACACCCCGGATGTAACTTTCCATAATTGTAACTCCAACTCTTGCCATTTCCGGCTATGTGACACGATATTTCCTTCGTGGTTGGGTTTTGTCAAACGTTTTGCATTTTGTTCATGTCATGCATTTCATCTCATGTCATCATGTGCATCTCATTTGCATTCGTGTTCGTCTCATGCGTCCGGTCATTTTCCCTATTGTCCATTTCGCGATCCGACACTCCCACATGCACCCGTTGCACCCCTCAAATCTCGTTTCGTGAGCGGGAGAAAAACGTTCTCAGAATGGGTCGAGATTTGTCGAGTGGCCTTGGTACATCCCCGGTAGGCCGCCTGTCAAATTTCGCTCCATTTGGAGGTCGTTTGATGCCCCAACGGTTAACCGGGTAACCGCAAAAGCCTCCTTATCTCTTTGCACCCCAACACCCCTCCAAAACAGCCCACTAGCCCATCTAAACCCCCTCCACACTCTCCGTCATTGGATCATGATTGTGTGGGCGAAAACGGCACCTCATTTGGACACTCTTAGCTCCCCTACCTATAAATATGCCTCCCCCTCCTCATTTTCCGGATCAAACCCTAGCTCCCCTCTCCCCGCGCCGCCGAACATGTCCGGGCGACGCCGGACGCATCCGCCACCACCTCCGCACCACTCCCGTGCCGCCACGTGGCATTTCCGCCGCCCACCACCGCCGCGGCCCGCCCGAGCCTGGGACGGGCCTCCCGGCCCACATCGCCCCAGCACGCCGCGCCGAACCCTAGCGCCGCCACCGCCCTTCGCGCCAGCCTCCGCCGCCCCTTGCCGTGCGCCGCCGCTCGAAGCTCCGCCGCCTCGCCAGCATCGCGCCGCTGCCGTCCACGCCTCCACGCCGAGCCGCCGCCGCCTTCCTCTCCGCACCACCGGACTCCGCCGACTGGATCCGGTGCTCCGCCCCTCACCGGCCCCTCCTCGAGCTCCGGCCGCCGTTCCCCGACCAAGTCCGATGACAACCCCGGCGATCCTCGGAATATGCGCCAGGGACCCTAGATCTGAAGGTTAACCTCATTTTTCGTCTAAGTCCTGGAAATCTCACATTTTGTGCACCACTTTGTCATGCCATATCTCCATGCTCATAACTACATTTTGCGTGCAAGATATATCAAAATGTTCGTCTCGTGATGCTCTTCATGTTACAATCATTTGCATGCATGTTACTATCCATATTGACGCCCTAATCTTCGTTGCAAAAGTGTTGTATGATGTTGTCTGCTTGAATTCAACATAACTCGCTGATTTGTCATTTTCATTGCATTTTGTGCGTGCATCCTATGAGCATGATGTCTATATGTTTTTGGAGAATCTCCATGCCATATTTGCAGTGGTGAAAGTTTTTGTATTTTTGTGAGCTCTTTGGTGACTAGCACAAGCATGCAAAGTAGGCTATGTGATGTTGTTGTTTTCAGACACTTAGTTATTTTACCAAGTCATTTCCTGTTACATTTTGATGCTATGTAAACTTGTTGCTACCAGTAGATCCATGCACATTTGAGGTAGATCAGTCAGAGTGTTTTGCATATGTGGTATTTCTCTATCCATTCATTCCCCTGGTTGCAATTATGGAGTACCCTAGCTTGTCATTACCATGCTCTACGTTCGCTAAATATTGTTGCTGGCAGATTGTTAACATGAGATTAATTTTTGCCATGTGTTTTGCTAGTGATCCATGCACCCTATGAATTTCCTCTTGCCATGTTTAGCTTCATGTATATGTCTATGTTCTGTTGGTTACCTTGTGATGCCATGAAATGTTTTGTGGTGAGTGGCATGAGCTTGCAAAGTTGCTATCATGAATCTGTTTCTCCCATGTCATGTTTTTCTTCCAAGTATGAAACTGATCATATCACTTGCCATGTTTGCATGGGTGCTACCATATTTTCCATGCATCTTTGGTTAAATTTCATTAAGGGAGTTTTGTTCTATGCCTTTAGTACTAGCATGCCATGCCTTTGTTTTCCATGATATGTTCCTGTAGCATGTTGTTTGCTAGCTCTAAACATTGATACCTGATGTTGTTTTGACATGTTCAGTATTTTCTATAAGTCTGTGAAGCTGATATCATTTGCATTTTTTCCAAGTTAGTTTAGGATTGTTCTAGTGAGTTCTAGTAGTAGCTCAATGTTCATGATTTGTGGAGCATCACCTATACTTTATGGTCAAGTGCTTTGTTGCTATGTTTGAGTGATGTAGCATAGTTTCTTGTTGCATTCTCTGTGCTATGATGCTGTTAATCGCAGATTTGCGTCATTCTTGTTTTGCTTGTCATTTGCAAATCATGCATTCGTTTCCGGTGATCCTTATATCGATTTCGACCAAAATCACTCACTCTTTCCAATGGCATACTTGGTTTGCCAAGTTGATGCCTTGATCATGTTTGCCCTTCCGGAGTACCCATATGCATTGCACATCATACCTTGCATTCCATGCCATGTCTTGCATAATGTTGTTTGAGCATTGCACCATGATTGTTTGTTGTTGCTTGTGTTCTTGCTTTGGGTAGAGCCGGGAGCCGAGTTCGTGAACGAGGAACCTGATGAGTATGCTAACGAGGAGCAAGCTTTCGACAACTCTAAGAACTTTGCACGCAAGATGACCATTAACCTCGATATCATTTCTATCTTTGCTTGCTAGTTGTTCGTTCTATCGCTATGTCGCGCTACCTACCACTTGTTTATCATGCCTCCCATATTGCCATGTCAAGCCTCTAACCCACTATAACACCCACGATGCGGCTATATCTCCCACGTGTCGGAGCACGACTTAGAGGCATAACCACATAGTAGGCATGCCGCAAGAGGGGTAATCTTTACACATCCCATGTACTGAAATGAAAGGGATAAAGAGTTGGCTTACAATCACCACTTCACACAATACATAAATCTAGCATTACATCATCCAGAATACAATCAAGGTCTGACTATGGAACCAAAATAAAAGAAGAAAACCCCAATTGCTAGATCCCCTATCGTCCCAACTGGGCTCCACTACTGATCAACTGAAAACGAAACAACACAACGAACACGATCTTCATCGAGCTCCCACTTGAGCTGGGTTGCGTCACCTGCACCGGTATCATCGGCACCTGCAACTGTTTGGAAGTATCTGTGAGCCACGAGGACTCAGCAATCTCACACCCGCGAGATCAAGACTATTTAAGCTTATGGCTAGGAAAGGGGTAATGAGGTGGAGCTGCAGCAAGCACTAAGCATATATGGTGGCTAACATACGCAAATAAGAGCGAGAAGAGAAGCAATGCACGGGCATGAACTAGATGTGACCAAGAAGTGATCCTGAAACTACTTACGTTCAAGCATAACACAAGAACCGTGTTCACTTTCCGGACTCCGCCGGAAAGAGACCATCACGGCTGCACACGCGGTTGATGCATTTTAATTAAGTTAAGTGTCAAGTTCTCTACAACCGGACATTAAAAAATTCCCATCTGCCCATAACTGCGGGCACGGCTTTCGAAAGTTCAAACCCTGCAGGGGTGTCCCAACTTAGCCCATCACAAGCTCTCATGGTCAACGAAGGATATTCCTTCTCCCGAGAAGACCCGATCAGTCTCAGATTTTCGGTTACAAGACATTTCGACAATGGTAAAACAAGACCAGCAAGACCACCCGATGCGCCGACATCCCGATAGGAGCTGCACATATCTCGTTCTTAGGGCAACACCGGATGAACACTACGTACAACTAAAACCAACCCTCAAGTTTCCCCGAGGTGGCACTACAAGTGGCTCTGTTTGGGACCAACACTTAGAGAAGCATTGGCCCAGGGGGTTAAATAAAGATGACCCTCGAGAGAGCGACTCCCAAGGGAAAAATAGGTGGTGGTGAGGCAAATGGTAAAACCAAGGTTGGGCCTTGCTGGAGGAGTTTTATTCAAGGCGAACTGTCAAGGGATCCCCATAACACCCAACCGTGTAAGGAACGCAAAATCAAGGAACATAACACCGGTATGACGGAAACTAGGGCGACAAGAGTGGAACAAAACACCAGGCATAAGGCCGAGCCTTCCACCCTTTACCAAGTATATAAATGCATTAATTAAAATAAGAGATATTGTGATATCCCAACAAATCCATGTTTCAACATGGAACAAACTTCATCTTCACCTGCAACTAGCAACGCTATAAGAGGGGCTGAGCAAAGCGGTAACATAGCCAAACAACGGTTTGCTAGGAATGGTGGATTAGGGAATTGACATGGCAATATGGGAGGCATGATATAGCAAGTGGTAGGTATCGCAACATAGCAGAAAGAGCAATCAACTAGCATTCAAAGATAGAAGTGATTTCGAGGGTATGGTCATCTTGCCTGAGATCCCGCAAGGAAGAAGAACGAGTCCATGAAGAAGACAAGCGGACGTAGATGAACAGATCCTCACAACTCCGGAACGAAACAGAAGCTAACACGAGAAGTAACCCGAAAAGAAGCAAACAACATAGTAAGAAACCATCACATAACCATGGCATGATGCACAACCAAGTATGATGCATGTCCGGTTTAAAGAGGCATGGCATGGCAAAGTGCACGTGCAATTCTACAAATTAAGTGGAGCTCAATATGCACCGAGTTGCATATTGACAAAACACCATGTCACTTATTTAGTTCTCTCTCGTTTAGGTACCCAACAATATTAAATGTTGTTAAACATGATGTAGAGCATAGGAAAACTACCTATCTAGGCAAGTTTAAATGAGGCCGGAACAACAACCAACAAGTCCGGAAACTCCTCATGTGTATATTTTAAGGTTTGGTACTGTTCTGCCCTAAACCATATTTTAGTGTTGTTAAACATGCAAAGTGATGCCACCATGTTAAACTAGGCATTTTTCTACCCCATTTACATATAAAGTTTATTAAAAACTGAGCTACGGTTATCAAGTTATGAATTAAAGCATTTTAGCATGGCATATGGACAAAATTACACAAACATCATTTTAAACATTTTAAACATAGATGAAAGTTGTATATTATTAAACTAGACAAAATTCTAGACATTTTACATATAAAGTTTGTTTTAAACCGATGCACGGTTAATTAGTTAGGATATGCATCAAGTGCAAGGGTGTTTCTGCAAAACTGGCAAAACCCTGGTTAATAGACAAATTCGCCGATCTGTAAAAATGTAAGCGGGCCGAATCTGGATGGCCCGATAGCAGGGAAAAAAAGGGAGGGCGCTCTGGGGTGGCCTCACCCATGGGCCTTGGCCCGGTCGATGGAAGCAGCAGGCCGGCGGGTTTGGTTGGGCCTTGGCGGCTGCTGGGCTAGGTGCTGTCGACGCTGGAGGTCAACGCACCACTGGAACGGGTGAGCGAGGCAGAGGGTTGCGGGCGTGGGCCATGCGAGGCAGGGGCGCCTCGTCCTCCCCGTAGAACGAAGCATAGGAGGGGTTGGGAACCTCCATCACTGCACGAAGAGAGCCCTTGACGAGGAATGGGCAGCTGACGGCAGAAGCGAGGCGGGGTTTGGTCGCCGGTGACGGATCCAGGCCTGATCCAGGCGGGCGCGGCGGCAAGGCTCCGGATGGCGGCCGGAGATCCATGGCGGGGTCCTTGTCGGCGACTTGGTCAAACAGGAAAACAGGAGAGGAGACCGAAGGTTAGAGGAGCAGGAGAGTCAGGAAAACGGAAAAGGCACGAGGCAGGGAACCTGCTGGTCCGGCGGTGGTGTCCTGGTGGTTGAGGCCATCGACGACGAGCGAAAGGCAATGCTGCTCCCAATCCATCCTGGATCGGGGTACATGATGAGGGGACGGGGCGCTCAGGACTGCTGCTGATGCTTTGTGGCGTGCGGGCGCGAGGAGCTGCGAGCGTTGAACGTCTCCGGGAGCGCGAAGGCGAGGTGGACATGGACTGCTGCTGCCGTGGCTTGCAGTTTATCGAGCGAGGACATCGAGGAATGGAGCGCGATGGTTGGTCGGACATGGAAAACAGAGAAGAGGCAGTGCGGTGGCGGCGGCTAGGAGGATCCCTAGGGATTAGGGATTGGTCCAATGATTACACTGCTATTTATAGTAAGTGGGTGTGGGTAGGGCTATCTCGTTCCTCCGATCGTAATCGGACGATCTCGGATAAATAGGTTAGGGAGCCCAATTAACAAAACGGAGATGTTTTGTAGACGTTTGGGGATGATCCGGATCCAACGGTGATGACTGTCCGGGTTGGGTTCGGGTAAGTTTCGGAGATGCGCGAGGGGTCGATGCACTATGCAAAGAGGGGTAGGCTGGCCTGGCGGTTAGCAGTGGACTGAGAGGAGAGAAGAGAAAGCGGCCTGGCAACAGTTTTCGGAGACCGAAAACTTCCGACGTTTGACCGACTATAATGTCGCTATAGTTATCCGTTGGGGCATCCGACGATCTCCGAATGCGATGAAACTTGACAGGCGGTCTGTCTACACTATAATAAGACCACACGCCAACTTTCATCCCATTCCGAGAACATTTTTCGGCCACTTATAAAATAGTATTTCAGACGTGCCGCGGGCGCGTGCGAGTGTGGTTGGGCTCAAAACGGACAATGGAGAGGACGGGGAGTCCTGGACGGATGCAAGTTTTGAAAACATGATGATGCAATGCGGATGATGACATGGCAAGATGCAACATGCAAACGAATGACATGGCAACGACAGCGAATAACTGGAAGACACCTGTCGCAACGGTCTCGGGGCGTCACAACACTCCACCACTACAAGAGGATCTCGTCCCGAGATCTAGGATGGCACCGGAGGGAAACGGAAGAGGAGAGAAGAGGTAAAACTAAGTTGCTTCTTTGACAAATAAGTGAAACCAAAGAAACTTGCGAGGTTGAACAAATTGAAAGAAAGAATACAACGAAGATGAACGAAGTTGAAAACACTCTGTTAGAAAAGAGGAGCAAGGAACATTACTAGAACCTTGTAAGTTGAAAGACATAAGAAAAGGGGTTGCAATGGACAAGAATTACATGCAAGCACTCCGGTAGAAACGAGATGTACAAGGAATGATAAAGATCAATTATGACAACACTCCGGTTGGAATGGAAGGCAATAATGTGAACTTGGCAAAATGAAAGCACTTGGATGGGACTCTGGTTATAAGAGGAATGATAGACACAACACTCCGGTTAAACAAGATAGAGAAAGAATCAGAATGATATAATTTGGACAACACTCCCGCTGAATGGAAAGAATTGAATATGAACTTGGGAAGATTGGATGATACTTGATGAAATCAGCAACAAACTGCCTCCGGAACTATTGAAAGAATGGCACAATGGGTAAGAACGATTTCAGACGGCACTCCGGTTGAGAAGGGGGCAAAAGTTGATAAAATGGGAAGAACTTGAAAAGAGGGCATGACACTCCGGTTGAAAGGATAAGCAAAAAGGAAAGAACATGATCTTGGCAAAATGAGATGATAGGATGAAGAGAGCAACGTCACAATCCTCCGGAACGAAAGAAAAGAAGGTAGATCGTTAGTATAAGAGAACGGAGAAAGAAATGATAACTTCTCCCACAATTGAATTTGAAAAGCATGCTTGCAAAGAAGGATTGAACAGAGTTGTTGGAAAATCAACAACGAAAAGAATAAGCTTGTTGTGGGCTTATGGAAGACTTCTCAAAACTATGAGGTGAAATTCTGCCACTAACGGAAACAATAGATTGGATTGATATGAACAGGGAGACGAGAAACTTATTTCACCGGGAGGATAAAATGAAGAACTTGGGTCATTTATGAGCACCATAGATAGCAACAATCCTTAGGGAAGGCTTTAGGTGAAACATAACCCAATATAACTCCAATGAAGAGATTGATGGATTTAAAATACCTCATTCTTAACAACATGTGAATCATGAAACATGAACTCAAATTATCAAGAATGATGTAACACCACCTCAAATGATACGGTAGAAAGAATTGCACTTCGGAATGCAAGAAGAGGAATACTTGATCTCCTCAAAACAAAACATGTGTTTTGCACCACGTTTAATTTTGAGTATAACGCTTGGCGGATCATAACTCCGAGAGAAATCTTGAAAAAAATAATTGAAGAATGAAAAGTATCCTTGACGAACCACCATGTAGAGCCTCCACGAAGAACTCCAGTAACAAAAGAATGATCCAACGAAAGGAAAGAGAAGTTGAAAACACAAGGTGAAACCTTGCAATGATTTAGATGGATCTTTGTGATGACGAGAGCTTGGAACTCTGGCAAATGAAAATATGAAACAATTCAAACCGAGAACTTGATGAGCCTCCAGAATAAGGAATTAATCACTTGGAAGAAACAAGAATAAGAATTATGTTATGCGTATCCTTCACCAATTAAATTGATGACCCACATTGGATTTGGCATGCTACTTATTCTTGTAGAAAGGATTAAGATAGATATAGCGCCAAACTTGGGAAGGTCTTCAACGATCCACCGGTAGGATTGGAAAGAACGAATGAATTGATATGATAACGTATAAAGAGGAATCTTGAACAAACCACCAAAATAATTGAAAACGATCAAAGGAAAGATAGAGAAACACCGGGAAGAATTAGAAAATGAATGAAGATGCTTGAGAGAATCAAGAGGAAAGAGAACGAAGAGATCACGAACTGATTAGAGAATACTTGAATGATGCACCGGTAAGATTTGGAGAACAATAGCTGAAAGCTTAGAATGAATAATTATGAGATGATGGGCTCTGGAGAATCAAACTGAAAGACTCTTGAATTGCTCCAAATGGGTGAAAAGAATTCTCACATTCAAAAACAATTTTGAGATGATGGCATCAAGCTTGAACTTCGCGTCTTTGGAAGAATGGGTAAGATTTGGAGGAGAAACTCTTCTTCGGTCTTCAAAATCTGAGAATGACGACGAGAAACACCGTCATGAATTGTTGAGGCACTCCGGAATGAAGAATGGAAAGGTTGAGCCAACAATGAAAGAATTTGACAGATCTTGGAGAATGGCATTTGACTGATGATAATTCATTCTTACGTAAAACTTTGAAAGAATTTGAGGATAGCTCCGGAAAAAGAAAAGAAGAGCCAGGTAAGATCCTGGGAAAAAACCTGTGGGTTAGGGCCCACTCAAGAGAAAACACCGTTGAACGATTACTTGAAAAGGAGATAGCACCGGTTGAAATAAACGGCTTGAATGAGATAACAACCTCGAAATAGGTTGAACAGATCTTGAATGACAAAACAAGCCTTCTAAGATATCTCCAGCACTCCGGAACAATTGAATAGCGAGAAGTGGATGATTCAGGGGTGCACCGGCATGAGAAAACATTTTAAACGAGGAAAAGGATATGATCAACAAAGCTTGAATTGAATCCACCAGAGAAGAAAGAGAACGAAGAATGATGAACTTGAAGTTCCATTAGAATCTTCCTGAGAATCACCGGATAAGAACATTGACGGAAAATAATGGAGAGGCTTCCCATCAATAAGATGGATACTTGATTAAGGATCCTGAGGCCTTAAAGAAAAAGGGTGGGAGGGTGGGAAAAACAAAGGCAACTTGGGGACGGATGAAACAAACAACATTGGGAAAACCGAGAGGTGATCTTGCGGGTGTTGAAATGATCGGATCCACTTGAAGAGGAAAACGCCGGTTGAAAAAGAATTGGCATGACCATCTCGATGATCGAAAAGGATTAGCATTCCCATAGAAATATGAGAACACCATTTAGGAAAAGGTATGGATTCAACACTTGACATTGAAGCAACTCAAATACCACAACTCAAAACAAAACAAAGGATTGGAACAAACATATGATAGAGATTTCGTCAGAAGTTTTCGTGGTGGGGCCCACACGGGCTCAATCATACAACACCATCATGTACAAGGCAGTGCACATGACATACGAAGCGTCCCCGAGTCAGCATAGCCAAGGACTCTTTAAGACACAACGAGACCACTGTAAAACCAACCGTGGATGGGCGGACCACTAGGCGTCGAACCCCAATCTCATATCATGCATCTGCCGGAAAGATATCCTAAGAGCTACTTGAATTCCCACTTATAAACTCCCAAAACTCGCTGGTTATGCAATCCGGTGTTGGGGATACAGGGGAAGCATACTATCTCACCCAAACTAACAATTCCTACATCCAGCTGTATCCATCCTTCAACACATAACCAAGAAACCTTCGGAAATCATTTACCTCAACATTCGAAAAGCATCCGTTATACGAGTTATGGAAATACTCCCAAACTCCCGCCCCAGTACTGGGTGGCGTCGAGGTTATCTCACCAAAAACTGCATAAAAGAGATTTTTGATGTCGGCAAACTCAGGTATTCCAGAATTGCAACGATAAAATTGTGACGACAACACCTCGGAGCTCAACTCCCCAGGACACTGCCACAACCACTAAATGTCAGGAGGCACCAAGAACAATGTTCTCGTCACAAAACCATCAGAACGATTCCAAGATATCCGTGTGATCCTAAAAAAATCGTGAAATTTGAGGAGAGAAGAGTCAAAACTTCTATGTCAGGAGGCCTCACCAGAGCGACGAAGGGATTGAGGAGTAAAAATAATCCTACTCTCCTATATATATAATCCTATAAGACTTAAAACATTTTTCTAGACTCAACAACATCAGTGATTCGATCAAGCAGGGGGCTCCTAAGTCGGGGAAGGCTCTGATTACCAACTTGTAACACCCACGATGCCGCTATATCTCCCACGTGTCGGAGCACGACTTAGAGGCATAATCGCATAGTAGGCATGCCGCAAGAGGGGTAATCTTTACACATCCCATGTACTGAAATGAAAGGGATAAAGAGTTGTCTTACAATCGCCACTTCACACAATATAACATTACAACATCCAGAATACAATCAAGGTCCGACTACGGAACCAAAATAAAAGAAGAAAACCCCAATTACTAGATCCCCGATCGTCCCAACTAGGCTCCACTACTGATCAACTGAAAACAAAACAACAAAATGAACACAATCTTCATCGAGCTCCCATTTGAGCTGGGTTGCATCACCTGCACTGGTATCATCAACACCTGCAACTGTTTGGAAGTATCTGTGAGCCATGAGGACTCAGCAATCTCACACCCGCGAGATCAAGACTATTTCAGCTTATGGGTAGGAAAGGGGTAATGAGGTGGAGCTGCAGCAAGCACTAAGCATATATGGTGGCTAACATACGCAAATAAGAGCGAGAAGAGAAGCAATGCACGGGCGTGAACTAGATGTGACCAAGAAGTGATCCTGAAACTACTTACGTTCAAGCATAACACAAGAACCGTGTTCACTTCCCGGACTCCGTCGGAAAGAGACCATCACGGCTACACACGCGGTTGATGCATTTTAATTAAGTTAAGTATCAAGTTCTCTACAACCGGATATTAACAAATTCCCATCTGCCCATAACCGAGGCCATGACTTTCAAAAGTTCAAACCCTGCAGGGGTGTCCCAACTTAGCCCATCACAAGCTCTCACGGTCAACGAAGGATATTCCTTCTCCCGAGAAGACCCGATCAGTCTTAGAATCCTGGTTACAAGACATTTCGACAATGGTAAAACAAGACCAGCAAGACCGCCCGATGCGTCGACATCTCGATAGGAGCTGCACATATCTCGTTCTCAGGGCAACACCGGATGAACACTACGTACAACTAAAACCAACCCTCAAGTTTCCCCGAGGTGGCGCTGCAAGTGGCTCTGTTTCGTACCAACACTTAGAGAAGCACTGGCCGGGGGGGGGGGGGTTAAATAAACATGACCCTCGAGAGAGCGACTCCCAAGGGAAAAATAGGTGGTGGTGAGGCAAATGGCAAAACCAAGGTTGGGCCTTGTTGGAGGAGTTTTATTCAAGGCGAACTGTCAAGGGGTCCCCATAACACCCAACCGTGCAAGGAACGCAAAATCAAAGAACAAAACACCGGTATGACGGAAACTAGGGCGGCAAGAGTGGAACAAAACACCAGGCATAAGGCTGAGCCTTCCACCCTTTACCAAGTATATATATGCATTAATTAAAATAAGAGATATTGTGATATCCCAACAAATCCATGTTCCAACATGGAACAAACTTCATCTTCATCTGCAACTAGCAACGCTATAAGAGGGGCTGAGCAAAGCGGTAACATCGCCAAACAACAGTTTGCTAGGAAAGGTGGGTTAGGGGCTTGACATGGCAATATGGGAGGCATGATATAGCAAGTGGTAGGTATCGCGGCATAGCAGAAAGAGCAAGCAACTAGCAAGCAATGATAGAAGTGATTTCGAGGATATGGTCATCTTGCCTGAGATCCCGCAAGAAAGAAGAACGAGTCCATGAAGAAGACAAGCAGACGTAGTTGAACGGATCCTCACAACTCCGGAACGAAACCGAACCTAACACGAGAAGTAACCCGGAAAGAAGCAAACAACATAGTAAGCAACCATCACATAACCATGGCATGATGCACAACCAAGTATGATGCATGTCCGGTTTAAAGAGGCATGGCATGGCAAAGTGCATGAGCAATTCTACAAATTAAGTGGAGCTCAATATGCAACGAGTTGCATATTGACGAAACACCACGTCACTTATTTAGTTCTCTCTCGTTTAGGTACCCAACAATATTAAATGTTGTTAAACATGGTAAGAGGTGGAGCATAGGAAAACTACCTATCTAGGCAAGTTTAAATGAGGCCGGAACAACAACCAACAAGTCCGAAAACTCCTCATGTGTATATTTTAAGGTTTGGTACTGTTCTACCCTAAACCATATTTTAAAGTTGTTAAACATGAAAAGTGATGCCACCATGTTAAACTAGGCATTTTTCTACCCAATTTACATATAAAGTTTATTAAAAACCGTGCTACGGTTATTAAGTTATGAATTAAAGCATTTTAGCATGGCATATGGACAAAATTACACAAACAACATTTTAAACATTTTAAACATAGATGAAAGTTGGATATTATTAAACTAGACGAAATTCTAGACATTTTACATATAAAGTTTGTTTTAAACCGATGCACGGTTAATTAGTTAGGATATGCATGAAGTGCAAGGATGTTTCTGCAAAACTGGCAAAACCCTGGTTAATAGACAAATTCGTCGATCTGAAAAAAATGTAAGCGGGCTGAATAGATGGCCCAATAGCAGGGAAAAAAGGGAGGGCGCTCCGGGGTGGCCTCACCCGTGGGCCTTGGCTCTGTCGATGGAAGCAGCAGGCCGGCGGGTCTGGCTGGGCCTTGGAGGCTGCTGGGCTAGGTGCTGTCGACGTTGGAGGTCAACGCACCGCTGGAATGGGCGAGCGAGGCAGAGGGTTGCGGGTGCGGACCATGCGAGGCAAGGGCGCCTCGTCCTCCCCATAGAACGAAGCAGAGGAGGGGCTGGGAACCTCCATCGCTGCATGAAGAGAGCCCCCGACGAGGAACGGGTAGCTGACGGCGGAAGCAAGGCGGGGTTTGGTCGCCGGTGACGGATCCAGGCCCAATCCAGGTGGGTGCGGCGGCAAGGCTCTAGACAGCGGCTGGAGATCCATGGCGGGGTCCCTGTCGGTGACTTGGTCAAACGGGAGAGGAGACCGAAGGTTAGAGGAGCAGGAGAGTCAGGAAAACGAAAAAGGCACGAGGCACGAAACCTGCTGGTCCGGCGGCGGCATCCTGGTGGTTGAGGCCGCCGGTGACGAGCGAAAGGCAACGCTGCTCCTGATCCATCCTGGATCGAGGTACTTGACGAGGGGACGGGGCGCTCAGGACTACTGCTGATGCTCTGCGGCGTGCGAGCGCGAGGAGCTGCGAGCGTTGAACGTCTCCGGGAGCGCGAAGGCAAGGTGGACACAGACTGCTGCTGCCGCGGCTTGCAGTTTGTCGGGCGAGGAGATTGAGGAACGGAGCGCGATGGTTGGTCAGACACGGAAAACAGAGAAGAGACAGTGCGGTGGCGGTGGCTAGGAGGATCCCTAGGGATTAGGGATTGGTCCGATGATTGCACTGCTATTTATAGTAAGTGGGTGTGGGTAGAGCTATCTCGTCCCTCTGATCGTAATCGGACAATCTCGGATAAATAGGTTAGGGAGCAATTAACAAAACAGAGATGTTTTGAAGACGTTTGGGGATGATCCGGATCCAACGGTGACGACTGTCCGGGTCGGGTTCGGGTAAGTTTCGGACACACGCGAGGGGTCGATGCACTGTGCAAAGAGGGGTAGGCTGGCCTGGCGGTTAGCAGTGGACTGAGAGGATAGAAGAGAAAGCGGCCCGGTAACAGTTTTCGGAGACCGAAAACGTCCGACGTTTGACCGACTATGATGTCGCTATAGTTATCCGTTGGGGCACCAGACTATCTCCGAATGCGATGAAACTTGACAGGCGGTCTTTCTACACTATAATAAGACCACATGCCAACTTTCATCCCATTCTGAGAACATTTTTCGACCACTTATAAAATAATATTCTGGACGTGCCACGGGCACATGCGAGTGTGGTTGGGCTCAGAACGGACAACGAAGAGGACGGGGAGTCCTGGACGGATGCAAGTCTTGAAAACATGATGATGCAATGCGGATGATGACATGACAAGATGCAACACGCAAGCGAATGACATGGCAACGATAGCGAATAACTGGAAGACACCTGGTGCAACGGTCTCGGGGCGTCACACCCACCTTCCTAGTAAACCGTTGTTTGGCCAAGTTACCGCTTTTGCTCAGCCCCTCTTATAGCGTTTCTAGTTGCAGGTGCCTTGCAGGTTGTTCCATGTTGGAACATGGATATGTTGGGATATCATAATATCTCTTATTTTAATTAATGCATATATATACTTGGCAAACGGTGGAAGGCTTGGCCTTTTGCTCTGTGTTTTGTTCCACTCTTGCCGCCCTAGTTTCCGTCATACCGGTGTTATGTTCGTTTATTTTTGCGTTCCTTACACGGTTGGGGTTATGGGACTCCCTTGACAGTTCACTTTGAATAAAACTCCTCCAGCAAGGCCCAACCTTGGTTTTAACATTTGCCTAACAACAACCTAAACTTTTCCCTAGGGATTTGCAAACCCGAGGGTCATCTTTATTTAACCCCCGGGCCAGTGTTCCTCTGAGTGTTGGTCCAACCTGGGGGATGTCCGGCGCCCCCTGGGCAACTAGGGTCTCAGCTAACCCGACGTCTTGCCCATCCGGTGTGCCCTGAGAACAAGATACGTGCAACTCCTATCGAGATTTGTCGGCACATCGGGGGGTCTTGCTGGTCATGTTGTCCGAAATGTCTTTCTACTGGGATTCCGAGATTGATCGTGTCTTTCCGGGAGAAGGAATATCTTTCGTTGATCGTGAGAGCTTGTGATGGGCTAAGTTGGGACACCCCATGCAGGGTGTAAACTTTCGAGAGTCGTGCCCGCGGTTATGTGGCAGATGGGAATTTGTTAATATCCGATTGTAGAGAACTTGACACTTGACTTGATTAAAATGCATCAATCGCGTGTGTAGCCGTGATGGTCTCTTTTCGGCGGTGTCCGGGAAGTGAACACGGTTTGGGTTATGTTTGATCGTAAGTAGTTCAGGATCACTTCTAGCTTTTCGACCGTTGCATAGCTTCTCATCTTACTCTTGTATTCGTATGTTAGCCACCATATTTGCTTAGCGCTTGCTGCAACTCCACCTAATTACCACATCCTACCCATAAGCTTAAATAGTCTTGATCTCGTGAGTTTTGAGATTGCTGAGTCCTCGTGACACACAGATACTACCAAAACAGTTGCAGGTGCCGATGATACTAGTGCAGGTGATGCTACCGAACTCAAGTGGGAGTTCGACGAGGACCTTGGCCGTTACTACGTGTCTTTTCCCGATGATCAGTAGTGGTGTCCAGTTGGGACAATCGGGGATCTAGCAGTTGGGTTTATCTTCTTTTCTTTTGGTTGTCCGTAGTCGGACTATGAGTGTACTCTGATGATGTATGAATTATTTGATATTGTGTGACGTGGCGATTGTAAGCCAACTCTATTTATCCCTTTCTTGTTCATTACATGGGATTGTGTGAAGATGGCCCTTCTTGCGACAAAACCACAATGCGGTTATGCCTCTAAGTCGTGCCTTGACACGTGGGAGATATAGCCGCATCATGGGTGTTACAAGTTGGTAATCAGAGCCATCCCCGACTTAGGAGCCCCCTACTTGATCGAATCACTGACGTTGTTGAGTCTAGAACAAAAATGTTTTGAGTCTTAGGATTATATATATCGGAGAGTAGGATTCTTTTTACTCCTCAGTCCATTTCGTCGCTCTGGTGAGCCTCCTGACATAGATGCTTTGACTTTCCTCTCCTCAAATTTCATGATTTTTTTAGGATCACGCGGGTATCTTGGAATCGTTCTGATATTCTTGTGACGAGAAAATTGTTCTTGGTGCCTCCTGACATTTAGGAGTTGTGGCAGTGTCCCGAGGAGTTGAGCTCCAAGGTGTTGTCGTCACAATTTTATCGTTGCAGTTCTAGAATACCTGAGTTCGCCGACATCGAAAATCTCTTTTATGCAGTTAGTGGTGAGATAACCTCGACGCCACCCAGTACCGGGGAGGGAGTTCGGGAGTATTGCCATAACTTGTATAACGTATGCTTTTCGAAGGTTGAGGTACACGATTTCCAGAGTTTTCTTGGTTATGTGTTGATGGGATGGATACAGTTGGAGCGTAGGGCTTATTAGTTGTGTGATATATATTGTGCCTCCCTGTATCCCCAACACCAGATTGCATAACCACAAAGTTTCGGGAGTTAATAGGTGGGAATTCAAGTAGCTCTAGTTATTCTTCCCACTGAAATTTGGTTTGTGATTGGGTAATCCTTACCACTTATTTGTTCCAGTCGTACCTTGTTGTTTCATTCATCAATCTCTTTTAAGTGGCTTCTCACCTTAATGGTCGCGTAATGTTAACTTTGGAATCCATTCGTTCAATCTTTGTTTGAATGTTTATTGTGAAGACTATATGTTGCAATTTCTATCCATTGTTTCAGCTTGTCTATCTGTCTATCATGATTCTAACAGATGTCACCCTCTTCAGAATGGCTCCTCCAATGCGTCTGAATCCGCAACACAATGATGGGGAACATGCGAACCGTCCACCTCCACCTCCGCCTTCAGAGGCATGGCAAGCTGTCATGGCAGCCACCAACGCCAACACCCAGATGCTTTTGCAACTCTTGCAAGAGCGCAACCAAGGCCAAGGCAACCAAGGAAATCAAGGTCAAGGGAAATTCAACAATCAGCCTCAGCTTGCTACCCTCAACCAGTTCCTTGCAAATCAGCCAAAGTCTTTCAGCAACTGTGTCGAGGCCACGGACGCCGATGATTGGCTCGTGGACATCAGCAAGCATTTTGAATGTAGCAATGTCAGGCCTGAGGACTATGTCAAGTTCGCTTCTTTTTAGCTCAAGGACCAAGATGCTGATTGATGTCTACTACACAACCTTCTTCTTGTAGACGTTGTTGGGCCTCCAAGTGCGGATGTTTGTATGACAGTAGCAAATTTCCCTCAAGTGGATGACCTAAGGTTTATCAATCTGTGGGAGGCGTAGGATGAAGATGGTCTCTCTCAAACAACCCTCCAACCAAATAACAAAGAGTCGCTTGTGTCCCCAACACACCCAATACAATGGTAAATTGTATAGGTGCACTAGTTCGGCGAAGAGATGGTGACACAAGTGCAATATGGATGGTAGATATAGGTTTTTGTAATCTGAAATTATAAAAACAGCAAGGTAACTAATGATAAAAGTGAGCGCAAACGGTATTGCATTGCGTTGAAACAAGTCCTAGGGTTCATACTTTCACTAGTGCAAGTTATCTCAACAAGGATAACATAATTAGATCATATAACTATCCCTCAACATGCAACAAAGAGTCACTCCAAAGTCACTAATAGCGGAGAACAAACAAAGAGATTATTATAGGGTACGAAAGCACCTCAAAGTTATTCTTTCCGATCAATCCATTGGGCTATTCCTATAAGTGTCACAAACAACCCTAGAGTTCGTAGTAAAATAACACCTTAAGAAACAAATCAACCAAAACCCTAATGTCACCTAGATACTCCAATGTCACCTCAAGTATCCATGGGTTTGATTATACGACATGCATCACACAATCTTAGATTCATCTATTCAACCAACACAAAGAACTTCAAAGAGTGCCCCAAAGATTCTACCAGAGAGTCAAGACGAAAACGTGTGCCATACCCTATGCATAAGTTCACAAGGTCACATAACTCGCAAGTTAATCACCAAAACATACATCAAGTGGATCAGGTGAATATATCATTGTCACCACAGATAAGCACAAGCAAGACATACATCAAGTGTTCTCAAATCCTTAAAGACTCAATCCGATAAGATAACTTCAAAGGGAAAACTCAATTCATCACAAGGAGATAGAGGGGGAGATACATCACAAGATCCAACTATAATAGCAAAGCTAGCGATACATCAAGATCGTGCCAAATCAAGAACATGAGAGAGACAGAGAGATCAAACACATAGCTACTGGTACATACCATCAGCCCCGAGGGTGAAATACTCCCTCCTCGTCATGGAGAGCGTCGGGATGATGAAGATGGCCACCGGTGATGGATTCCCCCTCCGGCAGGGTGCCAGAACGGGTCTAGATTGGTTTTCGGTGGCTACAGAGGCTTGCGGCGGCAGAACTCCCGATCTAGGTTATTTTCTGGAGGTTTCTGTATTTATAGGAATTTTTGGCGTAGGTCTCACGTTAGGGGGGGGGTCTCTGAGTCGTCCACGAGATAGAGGGACATGCCTAGGAGGGTAGGGCGCGCCCTCCACCCTCGTGGACGGCTTGGGACTCTTGTGGCCCAACTCTTTTACTTCGGGGGCTTCTTTTGGTCCATAAAAAATCATCAAAAATTGGCATGTCAATTGGACTCCGTTTGGTATTCCTTTTCTGTAAAACTCAAAAGCAAGGAAAAAACAGAAACTGGCACTGGGCTCTAGGTTAATAGGTTAGTCCCAAAAATCATATAATATAGCATATAAATGCATATAAAACATCCTAGATGGATAATATAATAGCATGTAACAGTCAAAAATTATAGATACGTTGGAGACATATCAAGCATCCCCAAGCTTAATTCCTGCTCGCCCTCAAGTAGGTAAATGATAAAAACAGAATTTTTGATGTGGAATGCTACCTAACATATTTATCAATGTAATCTTCTCTATTGTGGCAAGAATATTCAGATCCATAAGACTCAAGACAAAAGTTTAATATTGACATAAAAAATAATAATACTTCAAGCATACTAACAAAGTAATTATGTCTTCTCAAAATAACATGGCCAAAGAAAGTTCATCCCTACAAAATCATATATTTTGGTTATGCTCCATCTTCTTCACACAAAATATTCAAATCATGCACAACCCCGATGACAAGCCAAGCAATTGTTTCATACTTTAGTATTCTCAAACTTTTTCAACTTCACGCAATACATGAGCGTGAGCCATGGACATAACACTATAGGTGGAATAGAGTGGTGGTTGTGGAGAAGACAAAAGGAGGAAGATGGTCTCACATCAACTAGGCGTATTAATGGGCTATGGAGATGCCCATTAATAGATATCGATATGAGTGAGTAGGGATTGCCATGCAACGGATGCACTAGAGCTATAAATGTATGAAACCTGAACAAAAGAAACTAAGTGGGTGTGCATCCAACTTTCTTGCTCAGGAAGACCTAAGGCATTTGGGGAAGCCCATCGTTGGAATATACAAGCCAAGTTCTATAACGAAAATTCCCACTAGTATATGGAAGTGACAAAATAAGAGACTCTCTATCATGAAGATCATGGTGCTACTTTGAAGCACAAGTGTGGAAAAAGGATGGTAGCATTGTCCCTTCTCTCTTTTTCTCTCATTTTTTGGGCCTTTTTTTATTTGGCCTTTCTCTTTTTTTTTCTCACATGGGACAATGCTCTAATAATGATGATCATCGCACTTCTATTTATTTACAACTCAAAGATTACAACTCAATACTTAGAACAAAAATATGACTCTATATGCGTGCCTCCAGCGGTGTACCGGGATGTGCAATGAATCAAGAGTGACATGTATGAAAAATTATGAACGGTGGCTTTGCCACAAATACGATGTCAACTGCATGATCATGCAAGGCAATATGACAATGATGGATCATGTCATAGTAAACGGAATGGTGGAAAGTTGCATGGCAATATATCTCGAAATGGCTATGGAAATGCCATAATAGGTAGGTATGGTAGCTATTTTGAGGAAGGTAAATGGTGGGTTTATGGTACCGGCGAAAGTTACGCGGTACTAGAGAGGCTAGCAATGGTGGAAGGGTGAGAGTGTGTATAATCCATGGACTCAATATTAGTCCTAAAGAACTCACATACTTATTGCAAAAATCTACAAGTCATCAAAACCAAGCACTACGTGCATGCTCCTAGGGGGATAGATTGGTAGGAAAGGGCCAACGCTCATCCCCGACCGCCACTCATGAGGAAGATAATCAAAGAAATACCTCGTGCTTCAAATTTGTTACACAACAGTTACCATACGTCCATGCTACGGGACTTGCAAACCTCAACACAAGTATTTCTGAAATTCACAACTACTCAACTAGCATGACTCTAATATCACCATCTTCATATCTCAAAACAATCATAAGGAATCGAACTTCTCATAGTATTCAATGCACTTTATATGAAAGTTTTTATTATATCCCTCTTGGATGCCCATCATATTAGGACTAAATTTATAACCAAAGCAAATTACCATGCTGTTTAAAACTCTCAAAATGATATAAGTGAAGCATGAGAGTTCAACAATTTCTTCAAAATAAAACTGCCGCCGTGCTCTAAAAAGATATAAGTGCAGCACTAGAGCAAATGACAAACTACTCCAAAAGATATAAGTGAAGATCAATGAATAGTTGAATAATTATGCAACTATGTGAAGAATCCTTCTCATAAATAAAATTTCAGATATTAAGTACTTTATTCAAACAGCAAGCAAAACAAAATAACATGACATTGCAAGGATATCACATATCATGTAAAGAAGCAAAAACTTAGGCTCAACCAAAACTGACCGATAGTTGTTGAAGAAGAAAGGTGGGATGCCAACCGGGGCATCCCCAAGCTTAGATGCTTGAGACTTCTTGAAATATTGACTAGGGGTGCCTTGGGCATCCACAAGCTTGAGCTTTTGTGTTTGCTTAATTCCTTTCATATCGCGGTTTTCCTAAATCTTAAAAATTTCATCCACACAAAACTCAACAAGAACTCGTGAGATAAGTTAGTATAAATGCATGCTAAACCTTATCATTCTCTACTGTAGCAAATCACTAAAATTATTATTTAACATTGCCTACTAATTGCCTCTTCATATTTAATAGTCCTATCCTCAAATAGAATCATTAAACAAGCAAACATATGCAAACAACGCAAGCATAACAACAATCTGTCTAAACAGAACAGTCTGTAAAGAATGCAAGAGGAATCATACTTATTTAACTCCAAAAATTCTGAAAAATGACCACACTGTAGATAATTTGTTTTTGCTCATTGTGTAAAAATTTCAAGATTTTATCTTCTTCCGACCATTCACAAATATTCAAAACATAACAACAAAGATTCTGTTTTTAAAACAGCAACATATGGACTTGCAAAATAAGCATGGTAAAGGCTACACTTGACTTTTTATTGAACTAAAAGATGAAAAACATTACTCTAAATAACATCAAGAAAATCCTAATAAAATAAAATGACGCTCCAAGCAAAACACATATCATGTGGTGAATAAAAATATAGCTCCAAGTTACCGATGAACGAAGACGAAAGAGGGGATGCCATCCGGGGCATCCCCAAGCTTAGGCTCTTGGTTGTCCTTGAATATTACCTAGGGGTGCCTTGGGCATCCCCAAGCTTAGGATCTTGCAACTTATTATTCTGTAGTCCATCGAATCTTTACCCAAAACTTGAAAACTTCACA
Source organism: Triticum dicoccoides (assembly GCF_002162155.2). Taxonomy (NCBI): domain Eukaryota; kingdom Viridiplantae; phylum Streptophyta; class Magnoliopsida; order Poales; family Poaceae; genus Triticum; species Triticum dicoccoides. The sequence continues at coordinate 455,978,135 of NC_041384.1, read as the reverse complement.
ACACAAAACTTAACAAAAAACTCGTAAGCTCCGTTAGTATAAGAAAATAAATCACCACTTAGGTACTATTGTGAACTCATTATAAATTCATATTGGTGTAATATCTACTGTATTCCAACTTCTCTATGGTTCATACCCTCCGATACTACTCATAGATTCATCAAAATAAGCAAACAACACAATGAAAACATAATCTGTCAAAAACAAAACACTCTGTAGTAATCTGGAGATTCTGAATACTTCTGTAACTCCAAAAATTCTGAAAAATTAGGACGACCAGGATAAAAAGTATATTGATCTACTACAGTTGGAATTAGTATTTTATCACTCTTTGGTAAAAAACATAATTGTTTTCATGAGTGCATACTTTCTGTTTTTATCAGCAAGATCAAACAACAATCAACCAAGAAGATCCCTAAGGCTCTACTTGGCACAAACACTAATTAAAACAAAAACCACATCTAACTAGAGGCTAGATAGATTATTTATTACTAAACATGGGCAAAAGGCAAAGAACAAAAATAAAATTGGGTTGCCTCCCAACAAGCGCTATCGTTTAACGCCCCTAGCTAGGCATGATGATTTCAATGATGCTCACATAAAAGATAAGAATTGAAACATAAAGAGAGCATCATGAAGAATATGACTAACACATTTAAGCCTAACCCACTTCCTATGCATAGGGATTTTGTGAGCAAACAATTTGTGGGAACAAGAATCAACTTGCATAGGAAGGTAAAACAAGGATAACTTCAAGATTTTCAACACATAGAGAGGAAACTTGATATTATTGCAATATGTAAAAGCATATGTTCCTCTCTCATAATAATTTTCAGTGTCATCATGAATGAATTCAACAATATAGCCATCACACAAAGCATTCTTTTCATGATTCATAAGCATAGCAAATTTACTACTCTCCACATAAGCAAAATTCTTCTCATTCGGAATAGTGGGAGCAAAATAAAATAACTATCATGGGATTGAAAATTGAAATCAGGATGACAAGTTTCATTGTTATCATTATTCTCTATGGCATACCTGTCATCATAATAAGCATCATAGATAGGAGGCATTCTTTCATCATAGTGAATTTGCTCATCAAAACTTGTGGGACTAAAAGTATCATCTTCATCAAACATAGCATCCCCAAGCTTATGGCCTTGCATATCATTAGCATCATGGATATTCAAAGAATCCATACTAACAACATTGCAATCATGCTCATCATTCAAAGATTTAGTGCCACACATTTTAATGCATTCTTCTTCTAACACTTTGGCACAATTATCGGAATCCTTATTTTCACGAAAGACATTATAAAGATGAAGCATATGAGGCACCCTCAATTCCATTTTTTTGTAGTTCTATTTTATAGACTAAACTAGTGATAAAACAAGAAACTAAAAGATTCGATTGCAAGATCTAAAGATATACCTTCAAGCGCTAACCTCCCCGGCAGCGGCGCCAGAAAAGAGCTTGATGTCTACTACACAACCTTCTTCTTGTAGACGTTGCTGGGCCTCCAAGTGCAGAGGTTAGTAGGACAATAGCAAATTTCCCTCAAGTGGATGACCTAAGGTTTATCAATCCGTGGGAGGCGTAGGATGAAGATGGTCTCTCTCAAACAACCCTGCAACCAAATAACAAAGAGTCTGTTGTGTCCCCAACACACCCAATACAATGGTAAATTGTATAGGTGCACTAGTTTGGCGAAGAGATGGTGACACAAGTGCAATATGGATGGTAGATATAGGTTTTTGTAATCTGAAATTATAAAAACAGCAAGGTAATTAATGATAAAAGTGAGCACAAACGGTATTGCAATGCGTTGAAACAAGGCCTAGGGTTCGTACTTCCACGTGCGATAACATAATTAGATCATATAACTATCCCTCAACATGCAACAAAGAGTCACTCCAAAGTCACTAATAGCTGAGAACAAACAAAGAGATTATTTGTAGGGTATGAAAGCACCTCAAAGTTATTCTTTCCGATCAATCCATTGGGCTATTCCTATAAGTGTCACAAACAACCCTAGAGTTCGTAGTAAAATAACACCTTAAGACACAAATCAACCAAAACCCTAATGTCACCTAGATACTCCAATGTCACCTCAAGTATCCATGGGTTTGATTATACGACATGCATCACACAATCTTAGATTCATCTATTCTACCAACACAAAGAACTTCAAAGAGTGCCCCAAAGTTTCTACCGAAGAGTCAAGACGAAAACGTGTGCCAACCCCTATGCATAAGTTCACAAGGTCACAGAACTCGCAAGGTGGTCACCAAAACAAACATCAAGTGGATCACATGAATATCTCATTGTCACCCACAGATAAGCACATGCAAGACGTACATCAAGTGTTCTCAAATCCTTAAAGACTCAATCAGATAAGATAACTTCAAAGGGAAAACTCAATTCATCACAAGGAGATAGAGGGGGAGAAACATCACAAGATCCAACTATAATAACAAAGCTCGCGATACATCAAGATCGTGCCACATCAAGAACAGGAGAGAGAGAGAGATCAAACACATAGCTACTGGTACATACCCTCAACTCTGAGGGTGAACTACTCCCTCCTCGTCATGGAGAGCGCCGGGATGATGAAGATGGGCACCGGTGATTGATTCCCCCCCTCCGGCAGGGTGCCAAAATAGGTCTAGATTGGTTTTCGGTGGCTACAGAGGCTTGCGGCGGCAGAACTCCCGATCTAGGTTATTTTCTAGAGGTTTCTGTATTTATAGGAATTTTTGGGGTAGGTCTCACGTCAGGGGGGGTCTCCAAGTCGTCCACGAGATAGGGGGATGCGCCCAGGGGGGTAGGGCGCGCCCTCCACCCTCGTGGACAGCTCGGGACTCTTCTGGCCCAACTCTTTTACTTCGAGGGCTTCTTTTGGTCCATAAAAAATCATCAAAAATTGGCACCTCAATTGGACTCCGTTTGGTATCCCTTTTCTGTAAAACTCAAAAACAAGGAAAAAACAGAAACTGGCACTGGGCTCTATGTTAATAGGTTAGTCCAAAAAATCATATAAAATAGCATACAAATGCATATAAAACGTCCTAGATGGATAATATAATAGCATGGAACAATCAAAAATTGTACATACGTTGGAGACGTATCACTGATTGGTATCAACAATACAAAGATTCCAGAGGAGGTCGAGTGATTACCTGGGATGACTTCTGGCGGGATTTCAATGCTCACCACATTCCTACAAGTGTTGCTGAGAGCAAGCGTGAGGAATTCCGTAGTCTCAAGCAAGGACGCATGTCCATGTACCAATACAACATCCAGTGTTAGAAACTTGCTCGCTTCGCAAGGCAGGACGTTCCTGATGAAAAGAGCATGATCTATCACTTCAGGGGTGGCCTCAGACAAGATCTGCAGTTAGCTCTCGTGCTTCTTGAGCCTACTAAGTTTGATCAATTCTATAACATGGCCCTCAAGCAAGAAGGTGCTCGGCTCAAGTGTGAGGCTTCAAAGAAGAGAATCAGGGATGCAGTTCAGTCTTCTTCCTCACAAGTGGCAGCTAAGCAATAGAAGTTCTGGCTTCCTCCTCCTCCGTTTTGTCAGCCCTACCAGTAGAAGAATAAAGGTGGCCATGGATCTTCCCACCCACCCAACCCAGACTATCAGAACAAGTCTTAGGCTCAAGCTCCAAGGTCAAGTGCTCCCCCTTCTTATCACCGTCCACTCTCAGAGGTCACTTGCAACAAAGTATCAATAGAAAGGTCACTATGCAAACAAGTGATTCAAAAATAGGCGCCTTCCGCCTCCTCCTCATGTGAGGTCTTCAAGCAATGCAGTAGTCAAGCATAATCCTAAGTCTGCAAGGGTGAACATAATGAACACAACTCAAGCAGAGGATTCTTTAGAAGTGATCATGGGTAATCTTCCAGTTAATGATATTCCTGCAAAAGTCTTATTTGATACTCGTGCATCTATTTCATTCATATCAAGACCTTTTGCATCCATGCACAATTTGCACATTGTCGATCTGCCTAAGCCGATAGCGGTTTTCTCTCCGGGTTTGTTCATGAATGCCAAAATGATTGCTCCGGATGTTTCCATCAAGATGGGCAACTATAAATTCCTGTCTTCTCCAATGGTTCTTGGCGACTCTGATATTGATCTAATTCTCGGGATGGACTGGCTTTCTAAGCACAAGGCTCAACTTGATTGTGCTGCCAGGGAGATTCAATTGGCACACTCTTCTGAGGATGTGATCATCTATGCCGCTCGGGATGAAACCATTCGATTGTTCTCTCTCAATGAGAAGGGCGAGTTAGATGCTATTTCTCATATTCCAATTGTTTGTGAGTACCAAGACATCTTCCCAGAAGAGCTTCCGGGAATGCCTCCTCACTGGCCAGCTGACTTTGTTATCGATCTTGAGCTTGGTACTAAACCCATTTGAAGCGTCCTTACAAGCTTGAACCAAAGGAGCTGAAGGAATTGAAGAAACAACTCGATGAACAAGAGCGTCTGGGTTTGATCAGACTGGGTTCATCTCCATGGGGTTGTGGTGTTCTTTTTGTCTAGAAGAAGGATGGTAGGGACCGACTTTGCATCGATTACCGTCCATTGAACAAGAAGACAATCAAGAACAAGTACCCACTTCCCAACATCAATGAGCTATTCGAGCAACTTAAAGGTGCAAAAGTGTTTTCCAAGCTTGACCTCCGTATGGGTTATCATCAGATTCACATGCGTGAAGAAGATATACCCAAGACAGCATTCAGAACAAGCTTTGGTTCTTATGAATATACTGTCATGTCTTTCGGCCTTGTCAATGCTCCTCCAACATTCTCATGAATGATGAACTTCATCTTCAAACCCTACACAAATGAATTTGTCCTGGTGTATCTCGATGATATCTTGGTGTTCTCCAAGAATAAGAAGTATCATGCCAAACATTTGCGATTGGTGCTCGACAAGCTCAGAGAGTATCAATTCTATGCGAAGTTTTCCAAATGTGAGTTCTGGCTTGATGAAGTTCTTTACCTTGGTCACATCATCTTCGCCAAGGGCATTGCTATTAATTCGGAGAAGGTTTCTACAATTATGAATTGGGAGCCTCCTCAGAATGTCAAGCAGCTCCGCACTTTCCTTGGGCTTGCAAGCTATTGCCGAAGATTCGTTGATAATTTCTCTAAGATTGCAAAGCCTCTTTCCAACCTCCTCCAGAAGCATGTCAAGTATGTCTGGACTCCTAAGTGTGACGTTGCTTTCAACACTCTCAAAGAGAAGCTAGTCTCAGCTCCTGTCTTAACTCATCCTGATGAATCCAAGCCATTCAAAGTTTTCTATGATGCCTCATTGCAAGGTCCCGGTGCCGTGTTAATGCAAGATAATAAAGGTGTGGCTTATACCTCTTGTCAGTTGAAGCCCAACGAAAGGAACTACCCCACTCATGATCCTGAGTTGGCTGCAGTTGTCCATGCATTAATAACATGGAGACATCTCTTGTTGGGAAGGCAAGTGGATATTTTCACCAACCACAAGAGCCTCAAATATATCTTCACTCAACCCAACTCAACCTCAGACAAACTCGTTGGGTTGAAATGATTCAAGAGTACAATCCAAGTATTGAATATACTCCAGGCAAGGCCAATGTGATTGCAGATGCTTTAAGCAAAAAGGCTTGCTGCAAAAACTTAATTCTCAAGCCATTCCAACCGGACCTTTGTGAATCTTTCCGCAAGCTCAACCTCCAAGTTGTTCCTCAAGGTTTTCTTGCCAACCTTCAAGTCACTCCAACTTTGGAAGACCAAATTCGTGAGGCACAACTACAAGGTGAAACATGGTATTGCCAAGGGCTTACCCAAATACAAGTGCTATCGCATTGATGACAAGGACACCTTATTCTTCGAGGACCGGATTGTGGTTCCTAAATGTGATCTAAGGAAGGTCATAATGAACAAAGCGCACAATTCTCTTCTTTCCATTCATCCAGGCAGTTCAAAGATGTACCATGACCTCAAGCAGTCATATTGGTGGACTCGAATGAAGCGAGAAATTACTCAATTTGTGAATGAATGTGATGTCTGCCGAAGGGTGAAAGCAGAACACCAATGACCAGCTGGTCTCCTCCAACCTCTTGCTATTCTAGAATGGAATTTTGACCATATCAAAATGGACTTTGTCAGGATTTCCCAAGTCCAAGCGTGGGAATGATGCTATTTTTGTTGTCATTGACAAGCTTACAAAAGTGGCTCATTTCCTTCCAATCAAAGAATCTATCACAGCAGCTCAGTTGGCAGAGCTATACACCTCCAGAATTATCTCGTTGCATGGTTCCACAATTGATCTCTTCAGACCGTGGAAGCATTTTCACTTCTAAGTTCTGGGTCTCTTTCTAGAAGGCCATGGGCACCAACATTCGCTTCAGCACAACTTTCCATCTTCAAACAAGTGGCCAAGTCGAGAGAGTAAATCAAATCCTTGAAGACATGCTCAGGGCTTGTGTCATCTCTTTCGGTATGAAGTGAGAAGATTGTCTCCCATATGCCGAGTTCTCCTACAACAAAAGCTTCCAAGCAAGTTCGCGCAAGGCCCCATTCGAAGTTCTATATGGCAGAAAGTGCCGTACTCCTCTCAATTGGTCCGAGACTGGTGAACGCCAACTTCTTGGCAATGACTTGATCATAGAAGCTGAAGAAATGTGTAAAGTCATCCTGAAAATCTCAAAGCCCCGCAATCACGCTAGAAGAGTTACTATGATAGCGAGCACCGTGACTTGGCTTTCGAGATCGGAGACCATGTCTACCTCCGCGTCTCTCCTGAAAGGCACTCATCGCTGCGGTATCAAAGGGAAGGTTGCCCCGAGATACGTGGGTCCTTTCAAGATCATTGGCAAAAGAGGCGACCTCGCCTATCAACTCGAGCTTCCGTCCTACTTCGCAAATGTGCACGATGTGTTTCACGTGTCACAGCTTCGCAAGTGCTTCAAGACGCCTGAGCGCACTATCAACATCGAAGAGATTGATCTCCAAGAAGATTTGTCTTATCATGAGCATTCCGTTGCCATTCTTGAAGAAACTGAGCGCAAAACTTGCAACAAGTCAATAAAATTCCTGAAAGTTAAGTGGTCACACCGTTTCGACCGAGAAGCCACCTGGGAACGCGAGGATCACCTCTGTTCTAAATATCTAGAGTTCTTTCAGTCCTAGATCTCGGGACAAGATCCTCTTGTAGTGGTTGAGTGGTGTAACACCCCGGATGTAACTTTTCATAATTGTAACTCCAACTCTTGCCGTTTCCAGCTATGTTATATGATGTTTTGTTTGTGGCTGGGTTTTTTTCTTTTGTTTTGCATTTTGTTCATGTCATGCATTTCATCTCATGTCATCATGTGCATCTCATTTGCATTCGTGTTCGTCTCATGCATCCGGTCATTTTCCCCGTTGTCTGTTTCGCGATACGACACTCCCACATGCACCCGTTGCACCCCTCAAATCTCGTTTCGTGAGCGGGAGAAAAACGTTCTCAGAATGGTTCGAGATTTGTAGAGTGGCCTTGGTACATCCCCGGTAGGCCGCCTGTCAAATTTTTCTCCATTTGGAGGTCGTTTGATGCCCCAATGGTTAACCGGGTTACGCAAAAGCTTTTCTCTCTCTCTCTCTCTCTCTCTCTCTCTGCAGCCCAACACCCCTCCAAAACAGCCCACTTGCCCATATAAACCCCCTCTGTGCTCTCCTTCGTTGGATCATGATCGTGTGGGCGAAAACCGCACCTCATTTGGACACTCCTAGCTCCCCCTACCTATAAATATGCCTCCCCCTCCTCATTTTCCGGATCAAACCCTAACTCCCCTCTCCCCGCGCCGCCGGACACGTCCGGGCGACGCCGGATGCCTCCGCCACTGCCTCCACACCACTCCCACGCCGCCACGTGGCATCACCGCCGTCGTGGCCCTCCCGAGCCTGGGACGCCCCCCCGGCCCACATCGGCCCCGCGCGCGTCGCCGAACCCTAGCGCCGCCACCGCCCTTCGCACCGGCTTTCGTTGCCCCTCGCCGTGCACCACCACTCGAAGCTCCGTCGCCTCGTCGGCATCGCGCCATTGCTATCCGCGCCTCCATACCGAGCCGTCGCCGCCAAGCCCGCGCCTCGCCGCCGCCTTCCTCTCCACGCCACCGGACTCCGGCGACCGGATCCAGTGCTCCGCCCCTCACCGACCCCTCCTCGAGCTTCGGCCGCCGTTCCCCTACCAAGTCCAGTGACGACCTCAGTGATCCTCGGAATCCGCGCCAGGAACCCTAGATCTGAAGGTTGGCCTCATTTTTCGTCCAAGCCCTAAAAATCTCACATTTTGTGCGCCACTTTGTCATGCCATATCTCCATGCTCATAACTCCATTTTGCGTGCATGATATATCAAAATGTTCGTCTCGTGATGCTATTATGTTAATGTCATTTGCATGCATGTTACTGTCCATATTGATGCCCTAATCTTCGTTGCAAAAGTGTTATATGATGTCGTCTGCTAGAATTCAACATAACTTGCTGATTTGTCATTTTCGTTGCATTTTGTGTGTGCATGCTATGGGCATGATTGTAACGCCCCGAGACAATTGCGCCAGGTGTCTTCCAGTTGTTCGCTGTTGTTGCCTTGTCATTTGCTTGCGTGTTGCATCTTTCCATGTCATCATGTGCATTGCATCATCATGTTTTCAAAACTTGCATCTGTCCCGGTCTCTCAGTTCCTTCCGTTGTCCGTTCTGAGCTCAGGCACACTTGCACGCGCCCGCGGCACGTCCGAAATAATATTTTATAAGTGGCCGAAAAATGTTCTCGGAATGGGATTAAAGTTGGCGTGCGGTGTTGTTTTGTTGTCAGTAGGCCGCCCGCCAAGTTTCATCGCATTCAGAGCTTGTTTGATAGCCCAACCGTTAAACTATAGCGACATTATAGTCGGTCTATCGTCGGACGTTTTCGGTCTCCGGAAACAGTCGCCGGGCTGCATTCCCCCTCTTTCCTCTCAGCCCAAGCCCTTCTTCACAGTCCATCTAGCCCACCTACCTACCCTCTCCGCTCCGGACCGTCCAATGGCCATCGAACGGCTCCGAGATGGAGGAAAACCCGTCCAAACCCTAATCCTAACCCCCTTTTCCTATTTAAACACCCCCCTTGCCATTTTTGGAATCCTAAACCCCCTCCACCTACTTCTAGCCTTCCCCTCGGGATCCCCGCAGCTGCCAGCCACCTTCTCATTGAATTCCGGCGCCATCCACCGTGTTCCCGCCACTTGGCGTGCCGCCAATCGCCAACGCTGCCGCTTTAGCTGTTCCCAGCCAACCCCGTGCTGCCACCTCGTCCGCTCCACCTCCCCACCCCACGCGGCCCGGCGCATCCCGTAGCCGGCCCGCCCAGGCTCGACCGCACCCACCACGTCGCTGGTGCTGACCCAGCCGTCTCGCTCCTCCCGCTCGATCCAGAGGGGATCGAGAGCGCTCGCCGTCGCCCGTCCGCTCCTCTTCCCCGAGGATCCCGGCGTTGTCTCGCCGTGCTCCACCGCCCCCCAGGTCACCGATCACCGCTCCCTTCCCCATATCCTTCTCCTCCTAACCCTAATATTTTTCTCACTGTGTGCCATGTTCAGGAGCAGGAGCTCAGAGCTCGCCGCCGGCCCCGTTTCGCCGCCCCACCGCCCGGATCTGGCGGAATTCGGCCGGGTCCGCCCCGCCATGTGCTCGCCGGTGACCTTCCTCCTGGTCCGTGCGGCCCTGCTGCCTGCAAGCCGCCACCGCCGGTGCCCCTTCCCTTGCTCGGGCGTGAGCACGACGGGAAGGAGCGTCCCTGCGCCCGTTGACCCGGCCTCGTGGGCCTCGTCCCTGTTCGGCCCACCCAACACCCCTTCCAGCCTGCCTCCTCACTGACTGGGCCCAGCCCATGGTGAGCAACCAGCAGCTCCCCCAGCCCAGTTTGCCTCATCTGGCCCGTGATGTTTTTTTCCTTGCCAGGATGATTTTTCTAATTTCCTGAGAACACCACTTTTGCAGAAAACCCCTCCAACTTCATGCATATCATAACTCACCAACCGTGCATCGTATTAAAATGTTTCATATATGTAAAATGCTTAGAATTTTGTCTAGTTTGATAATATGCAACTTTAATCCATGTTTGAAATGTTTAAGATGTTGTTTGATTAAATTTGCTTAAATGCCATGCTAAAATGCTTTAATTCATAACTAAATAACTGTAGCTCCATTTTTAATAAACTTTATATGTAAATGGGGTAGAAAATGCCTAGTTTAACATGGTGCAATCATCTTGCATGTTTAACAAATCTAAAATATGGTTTAGGGCGGAACAGTACCAAATCCATAATTTGCATATGAGGATTTTTCGGATTTGTTGCTTGTTGTTCCGGCCTCATTTAAACTTGCCTAGATAGGTAGTTTTCTTTTGCTTCACCTCGTGCCATGTTAATCAACATTTAATATTCTTGGGTACATAAACGGGATTGAACTAAATAACTTGAATGTGGTGTTCTGTCAATATGCAACTCGTTGCATATTGAGTTCCACTTAATTTGTGGTATTGTTTGTGCACTTTGCCATGCCATTCCTCTTTAAACCGGACATGCATCATACTTGGTTGCGCATCATGCCATGCTTACGTGATGGTTGTTTACTATGTTGTTTGCTTATTTCCGGTGTTGCTTCTTCGGGTTAGTTCCGATAACATCGCGTTTGTGAAGATTCATTCGACTTCGTCCGTGTGTCTTCTTCATGGACTCGTTCTTCTTCCTTGCGGGATCTCAGGAAAGATGACCATACCCTCGAAATCACTTCTATCTTTGCTTGCTAGTTGTTTGTTCTATCTCTATGTCACGCTACCTACCACTTGTTATATCATGCCTCCCATATTGCCATGTCAAGCCTCTAACCCACCTTCCTAGTAAACCGCTGTTTGGCTAAGTTACCGCTTTGCTCAGCCCCTCTTATAGCATTGTTAGTTGCAGGTGAAGTTGAAGTTTGTTCCATGTTGGAACATGGATATGTTGGGATATCACAATATCTCTTATTTTAATTAATGCATCTATATACTTGGTAAATGGTGGAAGGCTCGGCCTTATGCCTGGTGTTTTGTTCCACTCTTGCCGCCCTAGTTTCCGTCATACCGTTGTTATGTTCCTTGTTTTTGCGTTCCTTACATGGTTGGATGTTATGGGAACCCCTTGACAGTTCGCTTTTAATAAAACTCCTCCAGCAAGGCCCAACCTTGGTTTTACATTTGCCTAACAACCTATACCTTTCCCTTGGGTCCGCCAACCCAAGGGTCATCTTTATTTTAAACCCCCCGGGCCAGTGCTTGTCTAAGTGTTGGTCCGAACCGAGCTGCCTACGGGGCCACCTCGGGGAAACTTGAGGTTTGGTTTTACTCAAAGGTAGTCTCATCCGTTGTTTCCCTGAGAACGAGATATGTGCGACTCCTATCGGGATTGTTGGCACATCGGGTGGCTTTGCTGGTCTTGTTTTACCTTTGTCGAAATGTCTTGTAACCGGGATTCCCAGACTGATCGGGTCTTCCTGGGAGAAGGAATATCCTTCGTTGACTGTGAGAGCTTGTGATGGGCTAAGTTGGGACACCCCTGCAGGGTTTGAACTTTGGAAAGTCGTTCCCGCGGTTATGGGCAGATGGGAATTTGTTAATGTTCAGTTGTAGAGAACTTGACACTTGACTTAATTAAAATGCATCAACCGCGTGTGTAGCCGTGATGGTCTCTTCTCGGCGGAGTCCGGGAAGTGAACACGGTTCTTGTGTTATGATTGAACGTAAGTAGTTTCAGGATCACTTCTTGATCACTTCCAGTTCACGACTGTTGCATTGCTTCTCTTCTCGCTCTTATTTGCGTATGTTAGCCACCATATATGCTTAGTGCTTGCTGCAGCTCCACCTCATTGCTCTATCCTACCCATAAGCTTAAATAGTCTTGATCTCGCGGGTGTGAGATTGCTAAGTCCTCGTGACTCATGGATACTTCCAAACAGTTGCAGGTGCCGATGATACCAGTGCAGATGACGCAACCAAGCTCAAGTGGGAGCTCATTGAAGATCTTGTTCGTTGTGTTGTTTTGTTTCCTATTGATCAGTAGTGGAGCCCAGTTGGGACGATCGGGGATCTAGCATTTGGGGTTGTCTTCTTTTATTTTGGTTCCATAGTCGGACCTTGATTGTAATCTGGATGTTGTATGTTTAAATTGTATTTGTGTGAAGTGGTGATTGTAAGCCAACTCTTTATCCCTTTCTTATTCAGTACATGGGATTGTGTGAAGATTACCCCTCTTGCGACAAACCTACCATCCAGCCATGCCTCTAAGTCGTGCCCCGACACGTGGGAGATATAGCCGCATTGTGGGTGTTACAAGTTGGTAATCAGAGCCTTCCCCGACTTAGGAGCCCCCTGCTTGATCAAATCGCTGACGTTGTTGAGTCTAGAATAAAATGTTTTGAGTCTTAGGATTATATATATATCAGAGATTAGGATTCTTTTTACTCCTCAGTCCCTTCGTCGCTGTGGTGAGGCCTCCCGACGTAGAGTTTTGACTTTTCTCTCCTCAAATTTCATGAATTTTTATTAGGATCACGCGAGTATCTTGGAATTGTTCCGATAGTCTTGTGACGAGAACATTGTTCTTGGTGCCTCCTGACATTTAGGGGTTGTGGCAGTTTCCCGGGGAGTTGAGCTCCGAGGTGTTGTCGTCACAATTTTATCGTTGCAGTTCTGGAATACCTGAGTTCGCCGACATCGAAAGTCTCTTTTATGCAGTTGTTGGTGAGATAACCTCGACGCCACACAGTACTGGGGCGGGAGTTCGGGAGTATTGCCATAACTCTTATAATGGATGCTTTTCGAAGGTTGAGGTACATGATTTCCGAAGGTTTCTTGGTTATGTGTTGAAGGATGGATACATCTGGATGTAGGATTTGCTAGTTTTTGGTGAGATATTATGCTTCCCCTGTATCCCCAACACCTGATTGCATAACCAGAAAGTTTCGGGAGTTTATAAGTGGGAATTCAAGTAGCTCGTAGGATATCTTTCCAACAGACACATGATACGATATGGGGTCTATCATATGTTTGTTCTGGCTTATTTTGCAAGCCAATCCTTTGTTTTGTTTTGAGTTGTGGTATTCAAGGTGCTTTAATGTCAAGTGTTGATTCCATACCTTTCCTAAGCTATGTTCTCATACTTCTATGTGAATACCAATCCTTCTTGATAATCGAGATTGTCATGTCAATCCTTTTTCATCCGGCGTGTTTCTCGTCAAGTGGATCCGATCATTTCAACATCCGCAAGATCAATTATCAGTTCTTCTCAATGGTGCTCATTTCATCTGTCCCAAGCTGCCTTTGTTTTCCCGCCCTCCCACCCTTTTTCGTCAAGGACTCTGATTTCTTAATCAAGTATCCATCTTATGGATGTGAAGTATCTTCATTCTTTTCAATCAATGTTCTTACCCGATGGTTCTCATGAAGATGCTATACAAGTTCATCATTCTTAGTTTCTTTTATCTTCTCCGGTGGCTTCAATTCAAGTTTTTAGTGTTGATCATATCCTTTTCCTCGTTTCAAATGTTTTCTCATGCCGGTGCACCTCTTAATCATTCACTTATCACTATTCATTTGTTTCGGAGTGCTGAAGATATCTCAGAAGATCCGCGTTTCCATTCCTAATTCCGTTCAAGCTGTCTCGAGGTTGTTATCTCATTCAAGTTATTTTATTCAAACGGTGCAATCTCTCTTCAAATCATTCAACGGTGTATCTTTTCAGTGGGCCCTAACCCACAGGTCTTTTCCCAGGATCTTACCTGACTCTTCTAATTTTTTTGGAGTCATTTTCAAATTCATTTCAAAGTTTGACGTAAGAATGAATTGTCATCAGTCAAATGTATCAAGATCTTTCAAATTCTTTCAATGTTGGTCAACCTTTCTATTATTCATCCCAGAGTATCTCAACAAGTCATGGTGGTGTTTCTTCTCGTCATTCTCAACATTTGAAGACCGAAGAAGAGTTTTTCCTCCAAATCTTATCCGTTTCACTCAAAGATGCGAAGTTCTAGCTTGATGCAATCCTCTCATAATTGTTTTCAATTGTGGGAATTATTTTCACCCATCCGGAGCAATTCAAGAGTCTTTTCAGTTTGATTCTCCAGAGCCCATCATCTCATAATTATTCATTCTCAGCTTTCAGTTCTCGTTCTCCAAATCTTACCGGTGCATCATTCAAGTAATATGTAGTCAGCTCATGATCTCTTCATTCTCATGTATCTAAATTCCCTCAAGTATCTTCAATACGTTTTCTAATTCTTCCAGTTGTTTCTTTATGTTTTCCTAAGTCATTTTCAATTCTTACGGTGGTTCATCCAAGATTCTTCTTCCTTCGTTTTCATATCAATTCATTCGTTGTTTCCAAATCCTACCGGCGATTCGTTGAAGACCTTCCCAAGTTTGCACCATAACTATCTTAATCCGTTCTACGAGAATAAGTAGTATGCCAAATCCGTTTCTTGTCATCAATTTAATTGATGAAGGATAAGCATAATGTAATTCTTATTCTTGTTTTATTTCAAGCGATTAATTCCTTATTTCGGAGGTTCAATAAAATTCTTTATTTCATTTGTTCATCTTTCTTTTCCAGAGCTCCAAGTTATTTCAATTATATCATTTCAAAGCTCCATCTAATCATTGCAAGGCTTCAATCTTATTCTCTTCATCCTTCACTTCTTTTGATCATTCTTTTATTACCAGAGTTCTTCATGGAGGTTCTACATGGTGGTTCATCAAGGAGTTAATTCCTTCTCGAAGTGTTCATCGAGATTCTTTTCAAAGGATCTCAAGTATTCTTCATCTTGCATTCTGCAGTGCAATTCTTTCTATCTTATCTTTTGAGATGGTGTATATCATTATTGACAATCTCCCTTCGTGGTTCATGATTCACAAGTTGTCTGGAATGACATATTTTAAAGCCATCATTTTTCAATTTGTTCATGAGATCCTTTGCTATCCATCAATCTCTTCTTTGGAGTTATCTTGGGTTATATTTCACCTAAAGCCTTCCATTGGGAATGTTGCTCGTTGTGATGATTACCTATGATCCAAGTTTTCTTATCACCTCGGTGGAAAAAGCTTTCTATCTTTTCTAGCTCGCAATGAGATCTTTTCCCGTGAGTGGCAGGTCGTAACCTCATAATTTTGAGATGTTTCCATAAGCCCACTACAAGCTTATTCTTTTCGTTGTTGGTTTTCCAACAACTCCATATAACCTTCTTGGAAGAGTGCTTTCCTAGTTCATTTGTGGTGGAAGTTGGCATTTTCTTCTCCATTTTGTTATTTCAATGATATATCTTCCATTCTTCCTTCCATAGGAATTGTGATGTTCCTCTCTTCACTCATCATCTCAGATTGTGAGGACCATGTTTTTTTCATGCTTATCCATTTAACCGGAGTGCCGTGCCCTCTTTTCAAGTTCTTCCCATTCTGTCAAGTTTTGCCTCCCTTCTCAACCAGAGTGTTGTCCGAAATCTTTCTTACCCATTGTGCCTTTATCTCAATAGTTCCAGAGGCAGTGTGTTGCTGATTTCATCAACTATCCTCTCATCTTGTCAAGTTCATGTTCAATTCCTTCCATTTATAGTCAGAGTGCTGCCCAATTTATATCATTCTTATTCCTTCTCTATCTACTTTCAACCGGAGTGTTGTCGTAATTAATCGTTATCATTCCTTGTACATCTCATTTCTACCGGAGTACTTGCATGTAATTTTTGTCCATTGCAACCCATTTCTCATGTCTTTCAACCTACAAGGTTCCCGTAATGTTCCTTGTTCCTCTTTTCTAACGGAGTGTTTTGAACTTTGTTCATCTTCATTGTTTTGTTCTTTAAATTTGTTCAACCTCTCAAGGTTCTTTGGTTTCACTCATTTGCCAAAGAAGCAACTTAGATTTACCTCCTCTCTTCCTCTTCCATTTCCCTCCGGTGCCATCCTAGATCTCAGGACAAGATCCTCTTGTATGGATTGTTGTAACGCCCCGAGACAGTTGCGCCAGGTGTCTTCCAGTTATTCGCTGTTGTTGCCTTGTCATTTGCTTGCATGTTGAATCTTGCCATGTCATCATGTGCATTGCATCATCATGTTTTCAAAACTTGCATCCGTCCCGGTCTCTTAGTTCCTTCCGTTGTCCGTTCTGAGCTCAGGCACACTTGCACGCGCCCGCGGCACGTCCGTAGTAATATTTTATAAGTGGCCGAAAAATGTTCTTGGAATGGGATGAAAGTTGGCGTGCGGTGTTGTTTTGTTGTCAGTAGGCCGCACGCCAAGTTTCATCGCATTCGGAGCTCGTTTGATAGCCCAACCGTTAAACTATAGCGACATTATAGTCGGTCTATCGTCGGACGTTTTCGGTCTCCGAAAACAGTTGCCAGGCTGCATTCCCCCTCTTTCCTCTCAGCCCAAGCCCTTCTTCACAGTCCATCTAGCCCACCTACCTACTCCCTCTACTCCGGACCGTCCAGTGGCGATCGAACGGCTCCGAGACGGAGGAAAACCCCTCCAAACCCTAATCCTAACCCCCCTTTTCCTATTTAAACAGCCCATTGCCATTTTGGAACCCTAAACCCCCTCCACCTACTTCTAGCCTTCCCCTCGGGATCCCCGCAGCCGCCAGCCACCGTGTTCCCGCCACTTGGCGCGCCACCAATCGCCAACGCCGCCGCTTCAGCTGTTCCCAGCCAACTGCGTGCTGCCACCTCGTCCACTCCACCTCCACACCCCGCGCGGCCCGGCGCAACCGGCCCGCCCGGGCCCGACCGCACCCACCGCGCCGCTGGCTCCGACCCAGCCGTCTCGTTGCTCCCGCTCGATCCAGAGGGGATCGAGAGCGCTCGTCGTCGCCCGTCCGCTCCTCTTCCCCGAGGATCCCGGCGTCGTCTCGTCGTGCTCCGCCGCCACCTAGGTCGCCGACCATCGCTCCCTTCCCCATATCCTTCTCCTCCTAACCCTAATCTCTCTCTCTTTTCGCCATGTTCGGGAGCAGGAGCTCAGAGCTCGCCACCGGCCCCATTTTGCTGCCCCACCGCCCGGATCTGGCGGAATTCGGCCGGATCCGCCCCGCCATGTGCTCGCCGGCGACCTTCCTCCTGGTCCACGCGGCCCCGCTGCCTGCAAGCCATCACCACCGGCGCCCCTTCCCCCTCTCGGGCATGAGCACGACGGGAGGGAGCGTCCCTACGCCCGTTGACCCGGCCTCGTGGGCCTCGTCCCTGTTCAGCCCACCCAACACCCCTTCCAGCCTGCCTCCTCACTGACTGGGCCCAGCCCATGGTGAGCAACCAGCAGCTCCCCCAACCCAGTTTTCCTCAGATCTGGCCCATGATGTTTTTTCCCTGCCAGGATGATTTTTTTAATTTCTTGAGAACACCACTTTTGCAGAAAACCCCTCCAACTTCATGCATATCATAACTCATCAACCGTGCATCGTATTAAAATGTTTCATATATGTAAAATGCTTAGAATTTTGTCTAGTTTCATAATATTAAACTTTCATCCATGTTTGAAATGTTTAAGATGTTGTTTGATTAAATTTGCTTAAACGCCATGCTAAAATGCTTTAATTCATAACTAAATAATAGTAGCTCCATTTTTAATAAACTTTTTATGTAAATGGGGTAGAAAAATGCCTAGTTTAACATGGTGCACTCATCTTGCATGTTTAACAACTCTGAAATATGGTTTAGGGAAGAACAATACCAAATCCATAATTTGCATATGAGGATTTTCCGGATTTGTTGCTTGTTGTTCCGGCCTCATTTAAACTCGCCTAGATCGGTAGTTTTCTTTTGCTTCACCTCTTGCCATGTTAATCAACATTTAATATTCTTGGGTACATAAACGGGATCGAACTAAATAACTTGAATGTGGTGTTCCGTCAATATGCAACTCATTGCATATTGAGTTCCACTTAATTTGTGGTATTGTTTGTGCACTTTGCCATGCCATGCCTCTTTAAACTGGACATGCATCATACTTGGTTGTGCATCATGGCATGCTTATGTGATGGTTGTTTACTATGTTGTTTGCTTCTTTCCAGTGTTGCTTCTTCGGGTTAGTTCCGATAACGTCGCGTTTGTGAGGATTCGTTCGACTTCGTCCGTGTGTCTCCTTCATGGACTCGTTCTTCTTCCTTGCGGGATCTCATGCAAGATGACCATACCCTCGAAATCACTTCTATCTTTGCTTGCTAGTTGTTCCTTCTATCGCTATGCCGCGCTATGATATGTCTCCAACGCATCTACTTTTCCAAACACTTTTGCCCTTGTTTTGGACTCTAACTTGCATGATTTGATGGAACTAACCCGGACTGACACTGTTTTCAGCAAAATTACCATGGTGTTATTTTTGTGCAGGAGCAAACGTTCTCAGAATGACCTGAAACTTCACCGAGACACTTTTCAGAAAATAAGAAAAATACCTGCCAAAGATGAAGGCCAGGGGGCCACCGTCTTGCCACGAGGGTGGGGGGCGCGCCCCCCTATGTCGTGGCCCCCTGTTGCCTCTCCGACTCCAACTCCACCTCCATATATTGAGTTTCGATGAGAAAAAAATAAAGGAGAAGAAATCATCGCGTTTTACGATACAGAGCCACCGCCAAGCCCTAAAACCTCTCGGGAGGGCTGATATGGAGTCCGTTCGGGGCTCCGGAGAGGGGAATCCGTCGCCATCGTCATCATCAACCATCCTCCATCACCAATTTCATGATGCTCACCGCCGTGCGTGAGTAATTCCATCGTAGGCTTGCTGTACGGTGATGGGTTGGATGGGATCTATCATGTAATCGAGTTAGTTTTGTTAGGGTTTGATCCCTAGTGTTCACTATGTTTTGAGATTGATGTTGCTATGACTTTGCTATGCTTAATGCTTGTCACTAGTGCCCGAGTGCCATGATTTCAGATCTGAACCTATTATATTTTGATGAATATATGAGTGTTCTTGATCCTATCTTGCAAGTCTATAGTCACCTATTATGTGTTATGATCCGTTAACCCTGAAGTGACAATAATCGGGATACTTACCTGTGATGACCGTAGTTTGAGGAGTTCATGTATTCACTATGTGTTAATGCTTTGTTCCGGTTCTCTATTAGAAGGAGGCCTTAATATCCCTTAGTTTCCGTAAGGACCCCGCTGCCACGGGAGGATAGGACAAAAGATGTCATGCAAGTTCTTTTCCATAAGCACGCATGACTACATTCGGAATACATGCCTACATTATATCAGTGAACTGGAGCTAGTTCTGTGTCACCCTAGGTTATGACTGTTACATGATGAACCGCATCCGGCATAATTCTCCATCATCGATCCATTGCCTACGCGCTTTCCATATATTGTTCTTCGCTTATTTACTTTTCCGTTGCTATTGCTATCATCACTACAAAATACCAAAAACATTACTTTTACTACTGTTACCTTTTGCTACCATTATCACCACTATCATATTACTTTGCTACTAAACACTTTGCTGCAGATATTAATTTTGCAGGTGTGGTTGAATTGACTACTCAGCTGCTAATACTTGAGAATATTCTTTGGCTCCCCTTGTGTCGAATCAATAAATTTGGTTTGAATACTCTACCCTCGAAAACTGTTGCGATCCCCTATACTTGCGGGTTATCCAGACTATTTTCTGGCGTGGTTGTCGGGGAGCATAGCTCTATTCTTTGAGTCAGTTGGGATATATATCTGCTTATCATTATGAACAACTTGAGAGATCCAAAAACCAAGATCTATCCCTCAACTACGAGGAGAGGTAAGGAACTGCCATCTAGCTCTGCACTTGATTCATCTTTTGTTTTGAGTAAGCTTGCGACACCTACAGCTACTTCTGTTATTCGTTCTAATATGTCGGATGTTATTGATGATGCCGCTTCTGCTATGCATGATACTTATGATGAAACTACCTTATGCCTGATACTACTGTGCCACTTAGTGCTTTTCTTGATGAACAACTTGCTAGGGCTAGAGAAATTGAAAATATTGAATCTGATGATACTGATGAAAGTGATGATGAAGAACCACTTGCCATCCCTAAGAGTTATGTTTTTGATCAAGATGCTTCTTTAGCTATTTTAGCTTGCAGAAATAGAACTGAACTTAAAAAATTATTAGCTAAATGGAGTAAGCAATCTCTAAATGCTAGAATGAAACCTGACTCTGCTTTTGCTACTTCACCTATCTTTGTTACTGATAAGGATTATGAATTTTCTGTTGATCCTGATATAATTACTTTTGGTTGAATCTGATCCTTTTCATGGTTATGAATCTGAAACTGTTGTGGCACATCTTACTAAATTAAATGATATAGCCACCCTGTTTACTAAAGATGAGAGAACTCGCTACTTTTACATCCTTAAAATATTTCCGTTCTCATTAAAGGGTGATGCTAAGATATGGTTTAATTCTCTTGATCCTGGTTGTGTGTGTAGTCTCCAGGATATGTTTTATTACTTCTCTGCTAAATATTTCCCTGCTCATAAGAAACAAGCTGCTTTAAGGGATATATATAATTTTGTGCAAATTGAAGAAGAGAGTCTCCCACAAGCTTGGGGGAGGCTTCTCCAATTACTTAATGCTTTGCCTGATCATCCTCTTAAGAAAAATGAAATACTTGATATCTTTTATAATGGACTAACCGATGCCTCCAGAGATTACCTAGATAGTTGTGCTGGTTCTATTTTTAGGGAAAGAACACCGGATGAAGCTGAAATTCTATTGAATAATATGTTGACAAATGAAAATAATTGGACACCTCCGGAGCCAATTCCTGAGCCTATTCCTAAACCAACTCCGAAGAAGAGGGGTATTCTATTTCTCAGTCCTGAAGATATGCAAGAGGCAAAGAAATCTATGAAAGAAAAGGGTATTAAAGCTGAAGATGTTAAGAATTTACCTCCTATTGAAGAAATACATGGTCTTAATTTACCGCCTGTTGAAGAAACATATAATCTTAATCCATTACCTATTGAAGAAACTCATGGTCTTGATAACCCGACACAGGTAGTAAAGGTAAATTCTCTCTATAGATATGATAAAGCTGTAATCCCATTTACTAAAATTGCTAGCCCATGCTTAGATGAGTTTGATAAATTTATTGCTAAGCAAGAAGATTTTAATGCTTATTTTGGTAGACAATTAAAATACAATTCAAATATGCTTGGACACTTGGGTGATTATATGGCTAACATTAAAAGTGAGCTTAAACTTATTAGTAAACATGCTTCTATGGTTACCACTCAAGTATAACAAGTACTTAAAGCTCAAAATGATTCGCTCAATGAATTGAATAGTAAAGATAATGATTATGCTATTAGAGTGGCTACTAGAACTGGTAGAATGACTCAGGAACCTTTGTATCCTGAAGGCCATCCTAAGAGAATTGAGCAAGATTCTCAGAGAACTAATTTAGATGCACCTAGTTCTTCTAAAAGGAAGAAAAAGAAAAATGATAGGACTTTGCATGCTTCTAGTGATCCTTTTGTTGAAACACCTGAGAATCCAAATGACATTTCTATTTCTGATGCTGAAACACAACCTGGTAATGAAACTGAAACTAGTGGTAATGTTAATGATAATGACATAGAAATTGAACCTGCTGTTGATCTTGATAACCCACAATCAAAGAATCAATGTTATGATAAGAAAGACTTTGTTGCTAGGAAACATGGTAAAGAAAGAGAACCATGGGTTCAAAAACCCATGCCTTTTCCTCCCAAACCATCCAAGAAAAAGGATGATGAGGATTTTGAGTGCTTTGCTGAAATGATTAGACCTATATTTTTGCGTATGCGATTAACTGATATGCTCAAAACTAATCCTTATGCTAAGTACATGAAAGATATTATTACAAATAAAAGAAAGATACCGGAAGCTGAAATTTCCACCATGCTTGCTAATTATACTTTTAAGGGTGGATACCAAAGAAACTTGGAGATCCAGGAGTACGCACTATACCTTGCTCCATTAAAAGAAACTATGTTAAAACTGCTTTATGTGATCTTGGAGCCGGTGTTAGTGTTATGCCTCTCTCTTTATATAGTAGACTTGATTTGAATAAGTTGACACCTACTGAAATATCTTTGCAAATGGCTGATAGATCAATTGCTATACCTGTCGGTATTTGTGAGGATGTGCCTGTTGTAGTTGCAAATGTTACTATTTTAACGGACTTTGTTATTCTTGATATTCCCGAGGACGATAGTATGTCTATTATTCTTGGAAGACCCTTTTTGAATACTGCAGGGGCTGTTATTGATTGCACTAAAGGCAATGTCACTTTTCATGTTAATGGTAATGAGCATACGGTACACTTTCCGAGGAAACAACCTCAAGTTCACAGTATCAATTCTATTGGAAAAATTCCATCGATTATATTAGGAGGTTTTGAATTTCCTCTTCCTACTGTCAAGAAGAAATATGATATTATTATTGGGGATGTGCATATCCCCGTTGAGGTAACATAGTGTTATTCGAAATTTCTCCGGTTCCATGTTATTCGGAATGGGTTCGTTAACAAGACTTGATCAACCTTGTTAGTGGATTCCTTTTGATGACCATGAGATGGATGAAACTAGAAGGCACAACCTTCTGCACCCCACTTTTACTTTCTGTTATTTACATAAAATAAAATAAAATAAATATTTTTCTATCTGTTATCTGATTATCCGTGCAATATAAAAATACCTCAAAAATAAAAGTTCTCCAAATGCCCAGAAAATTAAATATGATTTTTTCTAGAATATTTGCGGATTTATGGAACTAAGAACACACCAGGAGGGCCAACCACCTTGCCACGAGGGTGGAGGGCGCGCCCCTGCCTCGTGGGCCCACGGTGGCCCTCCTCCACTTATCCTTTCACGCATACACTTCATCTTCCTCCCCCAAACACGAATAACCAGCTCAAACCCGAGTCCAAGCTCGTTTTGCTGCCATTTTCGATCTCCTTGCTCAAAGCACCTCTCACAAAACTGCTTGGGGAGATTGTTCCTTGGTATGTGACTCCTCCATTGGTCCAATTAGTTTTTGTTCTAGTGCTTTATTCATTGCAATTTTTTGCTGCTTAGGTGACCCTGTTCTTGAGCTTGCATGTCAAATTTATATGGTCAAAAGTAGTTTTGATGCATGATATAGGCCCTAGGCACTTGTAGGAGTAGTTGCTATCAATATTATTGAGTTTGGTTTACTTTTATTTTGAAGTTACTAAAAATTTCAGAATTTTTCAGAAAATGATGAGGAGACTTTTGAGGGGCTCATCGAGCCAAAGCTCGAAGGAAAAGGCACCGAAGCCTAAGTATAATCTGCCTCGCACCACGGAGGTTCGGGCGTGTGAATGGCCTTCCGAGGATTTCTTGAGAGCAGCCGAGATTTATGAAGATTTTCATGAATTGGCTCAGACTGCAGGCCTTACCGCCTTCCTCCACGACCAATGCGACCAGTCTCTCTTGCTCACAAATACCTTTGTGCAAAACTTTCATTTTCATTCTAGGAACTCACCACCTACGGTGGAGTTTCATTTATATGATGAGCATAAGGAGATGTCACTTTATGATTTCTGTCGGATTTGTTAAGTCCCTTTTGAGGGCAATACAGAAGAACCACATCGTGATGATGTGGAGGGATTTATTGACACTATCACTGTAGGGGAAACAAGGAAGGTTTCCGATGCATGAATCACTAGCATACACTTTCCCGTTTTACGTTATTTTGCATTATTTGCTAGTCGTTGCTTAATTGGTCGCGGAAACTGTGGAAACCTGAGTATCCCTGATATTATTATTTTGCACCATGGTTTATACGGTGATAACTCTTTTAGTATGGGCGGCATTATTGCCAAATGGTTAAGTCTGAACCGTACCAAGGGCCCCATCTTTGAAGGAATCTATGCTACACGCCTAGCTGCACATTTTAACATACCTATTAGGCATGCTGAGAAGGAAGAAAAAGTGTTGCCTCGTGTTTATCTAGATTATAAAAGTATGGTAGCACATGATTTTATTGTTAAGAATAGGTAAGGAGAGCTTAAATATCAATTGTTCTTTAATAAACATCATCCTAAGACTATTACCTTGCCTGCTCCTTCTTTGTTTGATTTGACTGTAGGCCCGTACCTTGTTCCATTGACGGCTATCCACGCCTACCGGAACCCTGCACCAGCCGAGGAGCCAGAGCCGGAACCACAATTTGATCCTTCACGACAGTCTAATTATCAGTGGGATCCAGAGATGATTGTCAGCCAGTGGCAATCGGAGCCTTCCTCTTCTACATCACAGTACGACCCTAGCTACTATTATGGATATCCGCCAGACCAGCCATGGCCATAGACCAACTTAGGCCAAAAGCCTAAGCTTGGGGGAGTACGTATTTCCCACCGACATTACATTTATGCTCACGCACTCATTGCTAGATGTCGGTGCTCATACTTTTTCATTGTATCATCCATGCTAGTTTATTTTACCTTTTTATGCTTTCTTCTTGTGTGTTTAATAAACCTTAAGAAAAACAAAAAAAAATTAGTTGTAGCTTTTAATCAATTTAATTTCCATGCTTGTAGTAGTAATTAAAAAGAAAACCCAAAAATATTTCATGTTCTTCTTTTGCTTGTTGGGAGCTTTCCCGTGTAAATTGTTTTATTTCTTTTGTTTTCTTTGGGGGTCGATAGGAGAAGACCATAATTAAATTGTTGAAGTGGCTCTTATATGCATAATTGTTGATCTGACAAAAGAGCCCATATTGCCTTGTCTTCTCCTGTTTATTGAATGCCTGCAGATTCCAGCTTAGTCCAATGCACATGCACTATTATTATTATTCACACTATTCGGTCGTGCAAGTGAAAGGCAATTATGATGATATATGATGGACTGACTGAGATGAGAAAAGCTGGTATGAACTCGACCTCTTTTGTTTTTGTAAATATGATTAGTTCATCGTTCCTGATTCAGCCTATTATGAATAAACATGTTTGCAATGACAATTAGAGATCATAGTTTCTTGTGCCATGCTTGATTAGCTATGAGTTATAATGGTTTACCTTGCGTGCCAACATGCTATTAAAATGGTTATGATGTGGTATGATAGGTGGTATCCTCCTCTGAATGATTTAAGTGACTTGACTTGGCACATGTTCACGCATGTAGTTGAAACAAAATCAACATAGCCTTCACGATATTTATGTTCATGGTGGATTATATCCTACTCATGCTTGCATTCGGTGTTGATTAATTTTAATGCATGTTCATGACTGTTGTCGCTCTCTAGCTGGTCGCTTCCCAGTCTTTTGCTAGTCTTCACCTGTACTAAGCGGGAATACTGCTTGTGCATCCAATCCCTTAAACCCCAAAGTTATTCCACATGAGTCCACTATACCTACATATATACGGTATCTACCTGCCGTTCCAAGTAAATTTGTATGTGCCAAACTCTAAACCTTCAAATAAATATCATGTTTTATATGCTCGAATAGCTCATGTATCAACTAGGGTTGTCTGTATCTTCCATGTTAGGTGGGTTATTCTCAAGAGGAGTGGACTCCGCTCCTCACTCACGAGATAAATGGCTGGTCACCGGGATGCCTAGGCCCATGCTTTATGCAAACTAAATCAAAATAATTGCAAACAAAACTCCCCCTGGGACTCTTGTTAGTTGGAGGCACTCGTTGTTTCGAGAAAGCCATGGATTGATGCTTGTGGTGGAAGGGGGAGTATAAACTTTACCATTCTGTTTGGGAACCGCCTATAATGTGTGTAGCATGGAAGATATCGCCATCCCTTGGTTGTTATGTGGACAATGAAAGTATACAGCTCAAAATATTATTCACCTCTATTTCAAAACCGAGCTCTGGCACCTCTACAAATCCCTGCTTCCCTCTGCGAAGGGCCTATCTATTTACTTTTATGCCGAGTCATCATCCTCTTATTAAAAAGCACCAGTTGGAGAGCACCGCTGTCATTTGCATTCATTACTGTTAGTTTACATTGAGTATGACTAGACTGGATCTCTTTTACCATGAATTACAATGTCTAGTCAGTCCTTGGTCTTTAAAGGTGCTCTGCATTTATGTTTTGTGGTCTCAGAAAGGGCTAGCGAGATACCATCCTGTTATATCATATTATGATTGTTTTGAGAAAGTGTTGTCATTCGAGTTTTATTATTATGGCTCGCTAGTTGATTATGCTATTGATATGAGTAAACTTGAGACCTATGCATTATTGTGAATGTGGTTAGTTATAATCTTTGATGAAAACTTGAATGCTGGCTTTACATATTTACAACAACAAGAGCAAACAGAGTTTGTAAAAGTTTTTATTTATCACTTTCAGTTTGTCAACTGAATTGCTTGAGGAGAAGCAAAGGTTTAAGCTTGGGGGAGTTGATACGTCTCCAATGTATCTACTTTTCCAAACACTTTTTCCCTTGTTTTGGACTCTAACTTGCATGATTTGAATGGAACTAACCCGGACTGACGTTGTTTTCAGCAGAATTACCACGGTGTTATTTATGTGCAGGAGCAAACGTTCTCGGAATGACCTGAAACTTCACGGAGACACTTTTCAGAAAATAAGAAAAATACCTGCCAAAGATGAAGGCCAGGGGGCCTACCGTCTTGCCACGAGGGTGGGGGCGCGCCTGCCCCCCTAGGGCGTGCCCCTTACCTCGTGGCCCCCCTGTTGCCTCTCTGACTCCAAATCCACCTCCATATATTGAGTTTCGATGAGAAAAAAATCAAGGAGAATAAATCATCGTGTTTTACGATACGGAGCTTCCGCCAAGCCCTAAAGCCTCTTGGGAGGGATGATCTGGAGTCCGTTCGGCGCTCTGGAGAGGGGAATCCGTCGCCATCGTCATCATCAACCATCCTCCATCACCAATTTCATGATGCTCACCGCCGTGTGTGAGTAATTCCATCGTAGACTTGCTGGACGGTGATGGGTTGGATGGGATCTATCATGTAATCGAGTTAGTTTTTTTAGGGTTTGATCCCTAGTGTCCACTATGTTCTGAGATTGATGTTGCTATGACTTTGCTATGCTTAATGCTTGTCACTAGGGCCCGAGTGCCATGATTTCAGATCTGAACCTACTATGTTTTCATCAATATATGAGTGTTCTTGATCCTATCTTGCAAGTCTATAGCCACCTATTATGTGTTATGATCCGTTAACCCCGAAGTGACAATAATCGGGATACTTACCGGTGATGACCGTAGTTTGACGAGTTCATGTATTCACTATGTGTTAATGCTTTGTTCCGGTTCTCTATTAAAAGGAGGCCTTAATATCCCTTAGTTTCCGTAAGGACCCTGCTGCCACGGGAGGGTAGGACAAAAGATGTCACGCAAGTTCTTTTCCATAAGCACGTATGACTATATTCGGAATACATGCCTACATTCTATCAATGAACTGGAGCTAGTTCTGTGTCACCCTAGGTTATGACTGTTACATGATGAACCGCATCCGGCATAATTCTCCATCACCAATCCATTGCCTCCGAGCTTTCCATATATTGTTCTTCGCTTATTTACTTTCCTGTTGCTATTGCTATCATCACTACAAAATACCAAAAACATTACTTTTACTACTATTACCTTTTGCTACCGTTATCACCACTATCATATTACTTTGCTACTAAACACTTTGCTGCAGATATTAATTTTGCAGGTGTGGTTGAATTGACAACTCAGCTGCTAATACTTGAGAATATTCTTTGGCTCCCCTTGTGTCGAATCAATAAATTTGGGTGGAATACTCTACCCTCGAAAACTATTGCGATCCCCTATACTTGTGGGTTATCACGCTACCTACCACTTGTTATATCATGCATCCCATATTGCCATGTCAAGCCTCTAACCCACCTTCCTAGCAAACCGTTGTTTGGCTAAGTTACCGCTTTGCTCAGCCCCTCTTATAGCGTTGTTAGTTGCAGGTGAAGTTGAAGTTTGTTCCATGTTGGAACATGGATATGTTGGGATATCACAATATCTCTTATTTTAATTAATGCATCTATATACTTGGTAAAGGGTGGAAGGCTCGGCCTTATGCCTGGTGTTTTGTTCCACTCTTGCCGCCCTAGTTTCCGTCATACCGTTGTTATGTTCCTTGATTTTGTGTTCCTTATGCGGTTGGATGTTATGGGAACCCCTTGACAGTTCGCTTTGAATAAAACTCCTCCAGCAAGGACCAACCTTGGTTTTATATTTGCCTAACAACCTATACCTTTCCCTTGGGTCGGCCAACCTGAGGGTCATCTTTATTTTAAACCCCCCGGGCCAGTGCTTGTCTAAGTGTTGGTCCGAACCGAGCTGCCTGCGGGGCCACCTCGGGGAAACTTGAGGTTTGGTTTTACTCGTAGCTAGTCTCATCCGGTGTTTCCTTGAGAACGAGATACGTGCGACTCCTACCGAGATTGTCGGCACATCGAGTGGCTTTGCTGGTCTTGTTTTACCTTTGTCGAAATGTCTTGTAACCGGGATTCCGAGACTGGTCGGGTCTTCCGGGAGAAGGAATATCCTTCGTTGACCGTGAGAGCTTGTGATGGGCTAAGTTGGGACACCCGTGCAGGATTTGAACTTTCAAAAGCCATGCCCGCGGTTATGGGCAGATGGGAATTTGTTAATGTCCGGTTGTAGAGAACTTGACACTTAACTTAATTAAAATGCATGAACCGCGTGTGTAGCCGTGATGGTCTCTTCTCGGCGGAGTCCGGGAAGTGAACACGGTTTTTGTGTTATGATTGAACGTAAGTAGTTTTAGGATCACTTCTTGATCACTTCTAGTTCACAACCGTTGCGTTGCTTCTCTTCTCGCTCTTATTTGCGTATGTTAGCCACCATATATGCTTAGTGCTTGCTGCAGCTCCACCTCATTACCCTATCCTAGCCATAAGCTTAAATAGTCTTGATCTCGCGGGTGTGAGATTGCTGAGTCCTCGTGACTCACAGATACTTCCAAACAGTTGCAGGTGCCAATGATATCAGTGTAGATGACGCAACCGAGCTCAAGTAGGAGCTCTTTGAAGATCTTGTTCGTTGTGTTGTTTTGTTTCCTATTGATCAGTAGTGGAGCCCAGTTGGGATGATCGTGGATCTAGCATTTGGGGTTGTCTTCTTTTATTTTGGTTCCGTAGTCGGACCTTGATTGTAATCTGGATGTTGTATGTTTAACTTGTATTTGTGTGAAGTGGCGATTGTAAGCCAACTCTTTATCCCTTTCTTATTCAGTACATGGGATTGTGTGAATATTACCCCTCTTGCGACAAACCTACCATGTGGCCATGCCTCTAAGTCGTGCCCCGACACGTGGGAGATATAGCCGCATTGTGGGTGTTACAATGATGTCTATTTATTTTTGGAGCATCTCCATGCCATATTTGCAGTGGTGAAAGTTTTGTATTTTTGTGAGCTCTGTGGTGACTAGCACAAGCATGCAAAGTAGGCTATGCGATGTTGCCATTTTCAGACACTGTTATTTTGCCAAGTCATTTCCTGTTACATTTTGATGCTATTTAAACTTGTTGCTACCAGTAGATCCATGCACATTTTGAGGTAGATCTGTAAGAGTGTTTTGTAGATGTGGTATTGATCTATCCATTCATGCCTCTAGTTGAAATTATGGAGTACTCTAGCTTGTCATTCCCATGCTCTACATTTGCTAAATATTTTTGCTGGCCAATTTTTAACATGCGATTCAGTTTTGCTAGTGATGCATGCATCCTATGAACTTGCTCTTGCCATGTTTAGCTTCATGCATATGTCTACTTTCTGTTGGTTTCCTTGTGATGTCATGAAATGCTCTATGGTGAGTGGCATGAGCTTGCAAAGTTTCTATCATGAATCTGTTTCTGGCATGTCATGTTTTTCTTCTAAGTCTGAAACTGATCATATAACTTACCATGTTTGCATGTGTGCTACCATATTTTCCATGCATCTTTGGTTAAAGTTCATTAAGGGAGTTTTGTTCTATGCTTTAGTACTAGCATGCAATGCCTTTGTTTTCCATGATATGTTCCTGTAGCATGTTGTTTGCTAGCTCTAAACATTGATACATGATGCTGTTTTGACATGTTTAGTATTTTTCTAAGTCTGTGAAGCTGATATCATTTGCATTTTGGCCATGCTATTTTAGGATTGTTCTAGTGAGTTCTAGCAGGAGCTCAATATTCATAATTTGTAGAGCTTCACCTATACTTTATGTTCATGTGCTTTGTTGCTATGTTTGAGTGTTTTAGCATAGTTTCTTGTTGCATTCTAAGTGCTATGATGCTATTAATTGCAGATTTGCATCATTCTTGTTTTGCTTGTCATTTGCAAACCGCGCATCCGTTTCCGGTGATCCTTATATCGATTTCGACCGAAATCACTCACTCTTTCCAATGGCATACTTGGTTTTCCAAGTTGATGCCTTGATCATGTTTTCCCTTCCGGGGTACCCATATGCATTGCACATCATACCTTGCATTCCATGCCATGTCTTGCATCATGTTGTTTGAGCATTGCACCATGATTGATTGTTGTTGCTTGTGTTCTTGCTTTGGGTAGAGCCGGGAGACGAGTTTGTGAAGGAGGAACCTGTTGAGTACGCTAACGAGGAGCAAGCTTTCAACAACTCTAAGAACTTTGCAGGCAAGATGACCATTACCCTCGATATCACTTCTATATTTGCTTACTAGTTGTTCGTTCTATCGCTATGTCGTGCTACCTACCACTTGTTTATCATGCCTCCCATATTGCCATGTCAAGCCTCTAACCCACCTTCCTAGAAAACCGTTGTTTGGCTAAGTTACCGCTTTTGCTCAGCCCCTCTTATAGCGTTGCTAGTTGCAGGTGCCTTACAGGTTGTTCTATATTGGAACATGGATATGTTGGGATATCACACTATCTCTTATTTTAATTAATGCATATATATACTTGGCAAAGGGTGGAAGGCTTGGCCTTTTGCTCGGTGTTTTGTTCCACTCTTGCCGCCCTAGTTTCCGTCATACCGGTGTTATGTTCCTTGATTTTTGCGTTCCTTACGCGGTTGGGGTTATGGGACCCCCTTGATAGTTTGCTTTGAATAAAACTCCTCCAGCAAGGCCCAACCTTGGTTTTAACATTTGCCTAACATTAACCTAAACTTTTCCCTAGGGATTTGCAAACCCGAGGGTCATCTTTATTTAACCCCCCATGCCAGTGTTCCTCTGAGTGCTGGTCCAACCTGGGCGATGTCCGGCGCCCCTTGGGCAACCAGGGTCTCAGCTAACCCGACGCCTTGCCCATCCGGTGTGCCTGGAGAATGAGATACGTGCAACTCCTATCGGGATTTGTCGGCACATCGGGCGGTCTTGCTGGTCTTGTTTTACCATTGCCAAAATGTCTTGTAACCTGGATTCCGAGACTGTTCGGGTCTTTTCGGGAGAAGGAATATCCTTTGTTGATAATGAGAGCTTGTGATGGGCTAAGTTGGGACACCCCTGCAGGGTATAAACTTTCGAGAGCCGTGCCAACAGTTATGTGGTGATGGGAATTTGTTAATATCCGGTTGTTGAGAATTGACACTTGACTTTATTAAAATGCATCAACCGCGTGTGTAGCCGTGATAGTCTCTTTTCGGCGGTGTCCGGGAAGTGAAGACGGTTTGGGTTATGTTTGATCGTAAGTAGTTCAGGATCACTTCTTGATCACTTATAGCTTTTCGACCATTATGTAGCTTATCATCTTACTCTTGTATTCGTATGTTAGCCACCATATTTGCTTAGCGCTTGCTGCAACTCCACCTCATTACCACATCCTACACATAAGCTTAAATAGTCTTGATCTCGTGGGTTTTGAGATTGCTGAGTCCTCGTGACTCACAGATACTACCAAAGAAGTTGCAGGTGCCGATGATACCAGTGCAGGTGATGCTACCGAACTCAAGTGGGAGTTCGACGAGGACCTTGGCTGTTACTACGTGTCTTTTCCTGATGATCAATAGTGGTGCCCAGTTGGGACGATCGGGTATCTAGCAGTTGGGTTTATCTTCTTTTCGTTTGGTTGTCCGTAGTCAGACTATGAGTGTACTCTGATGATGTATGAATTATTTGATACTATTTATCCCTTTCTTGTTCATTACATGGGATTGTGTGAAGATGACCCTTCTTGCGACAAAACCACAATGCGGTTATGCCTCTAAGTTGTGCCTCGACACGTGAGATATATAGCCGCATCGTGGGTGTTATAGAAGGTATCGTGTCGTTGGTCGAGGCATTTGGGATAGGAAAGGAGGAGGATGGTGTGGGTGGGGTGTGGATTACCTGACCATATCGACGAGGCCATGCGGCAAGAAGAAGGATCGGCGGTGAGGAGGCCACGCAGCAAGAAGAAGGGTCGACGGCAAGGAGGCAGCACTTCAAGAAGAAGGGTTGTCGTTGAGGAGGCAGCGCTGCAAGAAGAAGGGTAGCCGGCGAGGAGGCGACGCTGCAAGTAGAAGGGTCGCCAGCGAGGAGGCTGACTTGCTAGTAAGCAGCAATGAAGGTTTGAACTTGAAAATCAAGGAGGAACAATGGAAATGTGGCTTTTGGTAGGAGGGAGGGAGCGGAGAGATAGATATTTCCGCGGTGGCATTTTTTTCACTCGTTGCCCTGAGAAACTGGCGCGCAAGTGTGGTTCAACCGGGGGCGGTGGACTGTAGATGATGAAGCTTCCTGCGTAAGCCAGACAAGACGGTGTGTCAAGATATTTTATATCGCATCCCACACGATTCTTTCTAGTAAACTATTTGTGGTATACCTGTTTTGTTTCATTATGTTTTGAAAGACAAAATGGTGTTACGGAGGCAAAGGATGGTGTTTCAATTGCTAGAACATTTACGTACAGTGAACATGCAACTAGTACATGAGTGTCATGTTTAAATTTGGAATTATTCCGGGTTCGTTTGGCATTTTTATGCATTAATTGACTTTCTGGGCATTTAATGTGCATAATTCAAATTTGAACTGCAAGCACATGCTCCAATGCACCAAAGTTTGTTGAAGAATCACATGTGTGTCTTTGTGTGAATTTATAGGTCCCATGCAAGAAATGGGAATGAAATTCAAACATCTGGGCGTCGTGGCTCGGCCGGAAAGATTGAGAAACTTGGGTTTCTAATTCCTGTAAATCCAAAACACGCTTGAAAATCATGAAACTTTGCATGGTGTCATGACATGGCACCAACATGCTGCGGTAATTTTTTGGCCGAATTGGGACAAGCTTTGGTGTAAGCTTCAGGCAAACCGGAGCTTCCCTCAAGAAGGTTCGTGTTTCCAAGAGGGAACGTGCAATCTTCGTGTGCGAAACGACATACGTACACTGCCTTCTCCTGCCTTAATTTTTTTAAACTGGCAGATTAGACCAAATAGAAGTATCATGCTAAATTTTGGAATTATTTCAGGTTCGTTTGGCCATTTTTATACATTAATTTAGTTTCTGCACATTTAATGTGCATATTTCAAATTTGAACTACAAGCACATGCTCTAGTGCACCAAAGATGGTTGAAAAATCACATGTGTGTCTCTGGGTGAATTTATAGGTCCCATGCAGGAAATGGGAATGAAATTCAAACATTTGGGCTTCGTGGCTCGGTTGGAAAGATTAAGAAACTTGGTTTTTAATTTCTGTAAATCCAAAACATGCCTGAAAATCATGAAACTTGGCATGGTGTCATGACATGGCACCAACATGCTGCGGTAATTTTTTGGCCGAACTGGGACAAGCTTTGGTGTAAGGTTCTTGCAAACCGAAACTTCCCTCAAGAAGGCTCGTGGTTCCGAGAGGAAACGTGTCACCTTCGTGTGCGAAACAACATACGTACACTGCCTTCTCCCGCCTTAATTTTTTTACACTGACAGATTTGACCAAATAGAAGTATCGTGCTAAATTTTGAATTATTCCGGGTTCATTTGGCCTTTTTATACATTAATTAAGTTTTTGCGCATTTAATGTGCATAATTCAAATTTGAATTACAAGCACATGCTCGAGTGCACCAAAATTGGTTGAAAAATCACATGTGTGTCTTTGGGTAAATTTATAGGTCCCATGCAAGCAATGAGAATGAAATTCAAATATCTGGGTTTCGTGGCTCGACCGGAAAGATTCAGAAACTTGGTTTTTTAATTACTATAAATCCAAAACACGCCTTAAAATCATGAAACTTGGCATGGTGTCATGACAGGGCAGCAACATGCTGCGGTAATTTTTTGGCCGAATTGGGACAAGCTTTGGTGTAAGCTTCTTGCAAACTGGAGCTTCCCCCAAGAAGGCTCGTGGTTCCGAGAGGGAACGTGTCACATCCGTGTGCGAAATGACATACATACACTGCCTTCTCCCGCCTTAATTTTTTAACACAGACAGATTAGACCAAATAGAAGTATCGTGCTAAATTTTGAAATTATTCCAGGTTCGTTTGGCCTTTTTTATACATTAATTGAGTTTCTAGGCATTTAATGTGCATAATTCAAATTTGAACTACAAGCACATGCTCCAGTGCACCAAAGTTGGTTGAAAAATCAAATGTGTGTCCTTCAGTGAATTTATAGGTCCCATGCAAGAAATGCGAATGAAATTCAAACATCTAGACGTCGTGGCTCGGCCGGAAAGATTGAGAAACTTGGTTTTTTAATTCTTGTAAATCCAAAACACGCCTGAAAATCATGAAACTTGGCATGGTGTCATGACATGGCACCAACATGCTGCAGTAAATTTTTTTGGCCGAATTGGGACAAGCTTTGTTGTAAACTTATTGCAAACCGGAGCTTTCCTCAAGAAGGCTCGTGATTCCGAGAGGGAACATGTCACCTCCGTGTGCGAAACGACATATGTACACTGCCTTCTCCCGCCTTAATTTTTTTACACTGGCAAATTAGACCAAATAGAAGTATCGTGCTATATTTTGGAATTATTCCAGGTTTGTTTGGCCTTTTTTATACATTAATTGAGTTTCTGCGCATTTAATATGCATAATTCAAATTTGAACTACAAGTACATGCTCCAGTGCACCAAAGTTGGTTGAAAAATAACATGTGTGTCCTTGGGTGAATTTATAGGCCCCATGCAAGAAATGAGAATGAAATACAAACATCTGGGCATTGGGGCTCGGCCGGAAAAATTGCGAAACTTGGTTTTTTAATTCCTGTAAATCCAGAACACGCGTAAAAATCATGAAACTTGGCATGGTGTCATGACATGGCACCAACATGTTGTGATAATTTTTTTGGCCGAATTGGGACAAGCTTTGGTGTAAGCTTCTTGCTAACCGGAGCTTCCCTCAAGAAGGCTCGTGGTTCCGAGAGGGAACGTGTCACCTCCGTGTGCGAGACGACATACGTACACTACCTTCTCCCGCCTTAATTTTCTTACACAGGCTGATTAGACCAAATTGAAGTATCTGCTAAATTTTGGAATTATTCCGGGTTCGTTTGGCCTTTTTATACATTAATTGAGTTTCTGCGCATTTAATGTGCATAATTCAAAATTGAACTACAAGCACATGCTCCAGTGCACCAAAATTGTTTGAAAAATCACATGTGTGTGTCCTTGGGTGAATTTCTAGGTCCCATGCAAGAAATGGGAATGAAATTCAACAATCTGGGCATCATGGCTCGGCCGGAAAGATTGAGAAACTTGGGTTTTTAATTCCTGTAAATCCAAAATCACGCCTGAAAATCATGAAACTTGGCATGGTATCATGGCATGGCACCAACATGCCGTGGTAATTTTTCTGTACGATTTGCGAATGTGCACACATTAACAATCAACAAAGTCATTTTGGAACAAGTGTTGTCATGTTTCAAATCGAAAACACAAGTATTATTGAAACCGTGGGCTTTCTACTTACCGATTACGTGCCTCCACACATCCCCTTTTTTATTGGATAGGAGGTGTCATGCGGGGTAGCTATTTGAGTACGGGGGACGTGCGATCAGACCCCTGCATGTGCTTGTTGGGAGGAGAGCCCTTTGATCGCTACCCGCCGCGCACCTCCCTCCCAACGTCTCCATTAATGGCGCTCGAGCCCATGTTCTACGGTGTGGCTATATGTGTCACTAGACTGAGATTTAAGAGAGAAAAATGAAAATCTGAAGAAAAAAAGTTTTGCTAGGATCTTGATGTAAGATCCGATGGACCTATATAGCATCGACTCTGACTTATAGAAAGCATGATGAATATAAGGAGGATTACAGTGGATAATATTTGTCTTACATATTTAGGAACATAATTAAAAAAAGCCACATTGCGGCAATGCCCGAAATACACAAGGGCAAAAGAAGATGGAAGACAACGATCTAGCTCGCTGATCTCTACGTTGCTGCAGGCCACGGGAACTAGTCTCTGCGGTGAGCGGCGATGAGCTCTTTCTTGTCCTCAAGATACTGCTTGAGAGCACCCACGGATTCCTCCACCAGCCTTTTGCACTCGACGTGCAACATGGCATTCTCGTCCATAAGTTTGTCGATAATGACGCCGGTCCTCTTCAACAAGGTAGTGGTCTCATCCTACTGCTCCGCACTTCCGATGATCTTCGCCCTCAGCAGGTTGCGCTCGGCCCGGAGCTTCGCATTTCTCTCATTTAGTTGCCACATGACACCGGTAGCCTCTTCAAAAGAGGCTTTCATGTCGTCCGGCAACCTCGCCCAGCCGGAGATCTGATCCATATGGATATGGACGATCGCATGCATGCGCCTGTAAGAGTCCTCGCCTGTCCGCAAGACATTTTCCTAGGCTGCCGCGGAATGGGAGGACATCTATTCTGCATTCGCGGCGCGGCGAGACATCTCTTCTGCTTCTGCGGCGCGGCCGAACCAGTCTGCCGCATAGACGGCGCGGCGGGACCTCTGTGCTGCTACGGCCGCGCGGCGGGACATGCCGGCTGCGTTCGTGGCGAGGCGGGACATCTCTCGTGCTTCCGCTTCCATGCTCGCAACTCTCTGGTGGCAATGTCTCGACCCAGAACTCATGCTGGCCATGGCAGACGCAAAGGGAACGATGATGAATGGCTTGTTTGTTTTTGTGGATGAGGAGTTGAGGAGAAATGTGCAGTCATCTTGGAGTAGTAGTATTTATAACCGAGTAGTAATACGCTCCTAAGTGGGAAACCGTTTCGGTTTTGATTAGTGTGAACAGGTTTGCAATTTGGAATGTGACGGGACGCATGCTCAAAATTTGCTGATAGTTATAAGTGCGGCACTATTCTTGGAAGGCGTAACGTGGGCACGTACGCCTTCTCGGCTGCGTACGTGGCGTTTGCACCATAGGGTGTACCGCAATAGGCAATGTCAGCGCACGTCTTGTTCCAACAACCATGCACACTCGTTACTATCATCGCGCATGCTTCTTTTAATTAGAACGTGTGTGCCCGTCTAGCGCACACACGTTGATCTATCTAACTGTTTCAGTTTGTTGTGGCTAATCGCAAACAATTCATCCGTGTGAAGTGTATGCCATCAATTGCAGACACATTGATCTGGCTGACCCATTTCTGTTCTGTTGCCTAATCGCAAACTGTTAATCCTTCTGAAGTGTATACCCTCAATCACACACACCTTGATCTGGCTGACTGTTTCTTTTGTGTTGCCTAATCACAAATAGTTCATCCGAGTGAACCGTATGTTGTATATCGCACATGCCTTCATCAGGTTGCCCGTTTCTTTTGTTCCGCCTCATCGCAAATAGTTCATTGGAGTGAACCGTATGCCCTACATCACACACGCAACTAAAATCTGAACCGTGTTTGATGGCTCCGCCATCGCAAATGTTTTGCACCTTTTTTGACAGTTCTTTTATACCACCATTTGCGATTATTGCATCACACACAGTTTCGTCGAAGGGTCTCTGATCGTAGTGTCGCGTTAGCAGCATCCGCAGTAGTGCATGCCCACCTTCTAATGAGAGTAACTCTTTATCCCATACATTGTTTAATTTTCCTTCATGCTTACCGAAGGATGAATGCTACGATGATTGGGATGAACCATTTGATTCTTTTGAAATATCCCTTTTTGATGAACTTGATGCTTGCTATGCCTGTGGCCATGATGCCAATATGAATTATGCTTATGGAGATGAACTTGCTATAGTTCCTTATGTTAAGAATGAAATTGTTGCTATTGCACCCACGGATGATAGTCCTATTATCTTTTTGAATTCTCCCAACTACATTATATCGGAGAAGTTTGCGCTTACTAAGAATTATATTGATGGGTTGCGTTTTACCATTACACATGATGATTTTGATAAATATAATATGCATGTGCTTGCTGCTCCTACTTGCAATTATTATGAGAGAGGAACTACATCTCCACCTCTCTATGTTTCCAATACGATAAAATTGCAAGAAACTATTTATACTATGTATTGGACTTTACTTGATGTGCATGAATTGTTCTTTTATGACATGGCGATGCATATGAAGAGAGTTAGACTTCGTTGTTGCATGATATTTGTTTCTTTGTGCTCACTACTAAATTACAAATCATTGTTAATTAAAATTGGCTTTGATATACCTTGGGATCCGGGTGGATCAATTACTTGAGCACTTTATGCCTAGCTTAATGCCTTTAAAGAAAGCGCTGCCAGGGAGACAACCCGGAAGTTTTAGAGAGTCATTTTATTCTGTTGAGTACTTTTATAAAGTTTTAAAAAAATATAGAGGGGAACCTAAAAAATTTCAAAAATAGTGAAAGTAAGAAAGATGAGCGCCGTTGAAGTGGGGGAGCTCCTTGAACCTTGTTCATGCCCATGGAAACTTTACGAATCTTGACTTACAGAAACTTTTCAACAAAAATAATTATCCCCTTGTACAAATACAGTGTATTATAAAAATAATGTGCCAAGATTTCCCTTTAGGATGATTAGATTGCTTGTTTGGTATGTGTGGTGCAAAAACAGAAACTTTTGCGCCCAGTAACAAAGTTGATCTGAGCTGCTGGAATGCGATAAATTCTTGAGTTTTTTGCACAGTACTGCTATACAAATTTTTTATTTTGTCCTAAGTTTTTAGAATTTTTGGAGTTACATAAGTATGGTGAATGTTCATATTACTACAGACAATCCTGTTTAAGACATATTCTATTTTTGATGCATTGTTTTGCTAGTTTTGATGAAACTATCAATTTTATCGGTGGTATAAGCCATGGAGAAGCTATAATACAGTAGATAAAATGCAAAAACAAAATATGAATGGGTTTGCAACAGTTCTTAAAGTGGTGATTTGTTTTATTATACTAACGGATCTCATGAGGGTTTTGTTAAGTTTTGTGTGATTGAAGTTTTCAATTTTGGGTGAGATCACGATGTATTTACGAATAAGGAGTGGCAAGAGCCTACGATTGGGTATGCCCGAGGCACCCCAAGGTACTATTCAAGGACTCCCAAGCAACTAAGCTCGGGGATGCCCCGGAAGGCATCCCCTCTTTCTTCTAACGACCATGGATAATTTTACTTGGAGCTATATTTTTATTTGTCACATGCTATGTGCAAATTCTTGGAGCATCTTTTGTGTTTATTTTTCCTTTTACTTTTATGCACCATGCTGGTATGAGATAGTCCTTGGTTGATTTATAGCATGCTCTTTGCACTTCACTTATATCTTTTGAGTATGGCTTTATAGAATGCTTCATGTGCTTCACTTATATCATTTGAAGTTTGGATTGCCTGTTTCTCTACACATAGAAAACCGTCATTTGTAGAATGCTCTTTTGCTTCACTTATATTTGTTAGAGTGCGGGAATATCTTTTTTTAGAAATAATTAAACTCTCATGCTTCACTTATATCTATCTAGGGAGTTGACATGAATTGGTCATTCACATGGTTAGTCATAAAATCCTACATAAAACTTGTAGATCACTGAATATGATATGTTTGATTCCTTGCAATAGTTTTGCGATATAAAGATAGTGATATTAGAGTCATGCTAGAAAGTAATTGTGGATTGGTAGAAATACTTGTTAAGGTTTGTGATTCTCGAAGTATGCACTTATGGTGAACTGTTATGTGATGAAGTCGGAGCATGATTTATTTTTTATTGTCTTCCTTATGAGTGGCGGTCGGGGATGAGCAATGGTTTTTTTCCTACCAATCTATCCCCCTAGGGGCATGCGCATTAGTACTTTGCTTCGATGGCTAATAAATTTTTGCAATAAGTATGTGAGTTCTTTATGACTAATGTTGAGTCCATGGATTATACGCACTCTCAGCCTTCCACCATTGCTAGCCTCTCCAGTACCGCAAAACTTTCACCGGTGCATTAAACCCATCCTTATACCTTCCTCAAAATAGCCACCATACCTACCTATCATGGCATTTCCATAGCCATTCTGAGATATATTGCCATGCAACTTCCACCATTCCTTTTATTATGACACGCATCATCATTGTCATATTGCTTTGCATGATCATAAGATAGCTAGCATGATGTTTTCATGGCTTGTACGGTTTTTGATTTCATTGCTACGCTAGATCATTGCACATCCCAGTACACCATCGAAGGCATTCATATAGAGTCATATCTTTGTTCTAGTATCGAGTTGTGATATCGAGTTGTAAGTAAATAAAAGTGCGATGATCATCATTATTAGAGCATTGTCCCATGTGAGGAAAGGGTGATGGAAGCCATGATTCCCTCACAAGTTGGGATGAGTCTCCGGACTTTATAAAATAAAAAAGCCCAAAAATATGCCAAAGAGCCCAAAACAAAAAAAGATAAAAAACTATATGAAATGAGAGAAAAAGAGAGAAGGGGCAATGCTACTATCCTTTACCACACTTGTGCTTCAGATTAGCACCATGTTTTTCATATAGAGAGTCTCCTATGTTGTCACTTTCATATACTAGTGGGAATTTTTCATATAGAACTTGGCTTGTATATTCCAGTGATGGGCTTTCTCAAATTGCCCTAGGTCATCGTGAGCAAGCAAGTTGGATGCACACCCACTTAGTTTCTTTTGAGCTTTCATACACTTATAGCTCTAGTGCATCCATTGCATGGAAATCCCTACTCACTTGCATCGACATCGATTGATGGGCATCTCCATAGCCCATTAATTTGCCTAGTTGATGTGAGACTTTCTCCTTTTTGTCTTCTCCTCACAACCACCATATTCTATTCCACCTATAGTGCTATATCCATGGCTCACGCTCATGTATTGCGTGAAAGTTGAAAAGGCTTCAGAACATTAAAAGTATGAAACAATTGCCTGGCTTGTCATCAGGGTTGTGCATGATGGAATACTTTGTGTGATGAAGATGGAGCATAGCATGACAATATGATTTTGTAGGGATAACTTTCTTTAGCCATGATATTCTGAGAAGACATGATTGCTTTATTAGTATGCTTGAAGTATTGTTGTCTTTATGTCAAATGATAGACTATTGCTTTGAATCACTCGTGTCTTAATATTCATGCCATAATTAGATTATATGATCAAGATTATGCTAGGTAGCATTCGACGTCAAAAAATTATCTTTTTTATCATTTACCTACTCGAGGACGGGAAGGAATTAAGCTTGGGGATGCTGATACGTCTCCATCATATCTATAATTTTTGATTATTTTATGCCAATATTCTATGACATTCATATACTTTTGGAAACTTTTTATATTATTTTTGGGACTAACATATTGATCCAGTGCCCAGTGTCGGTTCCTATTTGTTGCATGTTTTTTGTTTCGCAGAATATCCA
Source organism: Triticum dicoccoides (assembly GCF_002162155.2). Taxonomy (NCBI): domain Eukaryota; kingdom Viridiplantae; phylum Streptophyta; class Magnoliopsida; order Poales; family Poaceae; genus Triticum; species Triticum dicoccoides. The sequence continues at coordinate 455,936,397 of NC_041384.1, read as the reverse complement.
TATCAAACAAAGCCCAAACGCGATAAAAGCTTATAGACATTTTTTTGGAATATATGTGATTTTTGGGAAAAAGAATCAACGCGAGACGATGTCCGAGGGGCCCACAAGCCCAAGGGGCGCGCCCCCTACCCTAGGCACACCTGGCAGGCTTGTGCGCCCCATGCAAAAAAGATAATATCTGGATAAAAATCGTGTTCAAATTTCAGCCCAATTGGAGTTACGGATCTCCAGGAATTTAAGAAACGGTGAAAGGCCAAAATCGGGGAACGCAGAAACAGAAGGAAACAGAGAGCGAGCGAGAGAGAGAGAGAGAGAAAGATCCAATCTCAGAGGGGCTCTCGCCCCTCCACCTCCATAGAGGCCATAGACCAGAGGGGAAAACCTCCCCCCATCTAGGGGGAAGGTCAAGGAAGAAGAAGAAGAAGAAGTAGGGGACTCTCTTCCCCTCTCTTCCGGTGGCACCGGAACACCATCGGGGCCATCATCATGACTGTGGTCTACACCAACAACTTTGTCGCCGTCATCACCAATCTCTCCCCTTCTATGCAGTGGTGTAACACATCCTCTCCCCGTTGTAATCTCCACTTGAGCATGGTGCCCAACCCTATATATTATTTCCCAATGATGTATGGCTATCCTATGATGTTCGAGTAGATCCGTTTTGTCCTATGGGTTGATTGATGATCATGATTGGTATGAGTTGTATGTTTTATTATTGGTGTTGTCCTGTGGTGCTCTCTGTGTCGCGCAAGCATGAGGGATCCCCACTGTAGGGTTTGCAATATGTTCATGATTCGCTTATGGTGGGTTGCTAGAGTGACAGAAGCTTAAACCTGAGTAAGGGGGTTGTTTGCGTATGGGAGTAAAGAGGACTTGATACCTTAGAACGCTATGATTGGGTTTTACCTTAATGATCTTTAGTAGTTGTGGATGCTTTCTAGAGTTCCAATCATAAGTGCATATGATCCAAGTAGAGAAAGTATGTTAGCTTATGCCTCTTCCTCATATAAAATTGCAATAATGATTACCGGTCTAGTTATCGATTGCCTAGGGGCAAATAACTTTCTTGTGACAAAAAGCTCTATACTAAAACTAACTTAGTTGTTTCTTCATCTAAACAACCCCTATATTTTATTTACATGCTCTTTATTATCTTACAAACCTATCCTATCACACCTACAAAGTACTTCTAGTTTCATACTTGTTCTAGGTAAAGCGAACGTTAAGCGTGCGCAGAGTTGTATCGGTGGTCGATAGAACTTGAGGGAATATTTGTTCTACCTTTAGCTCCTCATTGTGTTCGACACTCTCACTTATCGAGAAGGGATACAATTGACCCCCTATACTTGTGGGTTATTAGGCAGTAGCTGTAAGAAAGTGAAGAACGACGATGAATACTTTATGCCAAGCAAGAAAGCTTAGAACAGATCCAATGCTTGTCCCAACATGAAGAGTGGTAGATCAAGTAAGACTATATAGCATCATCGAAGGGCGTCGATGCTGATTACTATTTCGTTGATGAGTTTATGTGAGGGAAACTAGTTCAGGTAACATTTGTAAGCAATGGTGTAGACCTCTGGAAGCCATATGTTAGCGATAATAGTGATGACGACTTCATGTAATTTTTGCACGATGTTGCATAATCAGTTTGTGGTGTCTAATTCTAGTGTGGTGTGTTATTCTAGTGTAGGAGCATTATGCTGTATCTTAATTTCCTATTGTAGTGTGTCACAATTTCTATTATTTTACAGTTTTTTCATGGAATTATCATATCAAGTAAAAAACTTGAAAATATCATGAAAACAAATATGTCTCGTATATACATAGATAATGGATCGCACATGTAAGCAAGTGCAATAGTAACACATACATGAAAGCATGTCTCATACATAGATAATGACTCACACATGAGAAAAGTCTAAAACTAACATGGATGGCCATATGTGTCATACATAGATAATCATATCACTACCGGGGATGACGACGAAGCTGTGGCTTCCTGTAACACCCCAGACACACCCGCTGGTGGTCGTTACTCCTGGCGGGATCTAGACTGGCCCCATAGATAAATACTAGTCTTTTCTGCGCACTTTGTCCTCACTCGTGCGCACCCAGGAGAAACTTCCCGGTCGGTCACCCATCCTGAAACTACTCCAAACTAAGCACACTTAACTTTCGAGTTCTGTCCGAATGGGCTTCCGAAAAAGAAGGAATTCCTTATTTATATGAGTATTCTATCATCCCTAATAAGCCAGGCTATCACATACACCCCCACTCAGAGGAACCGACGTCCACGTCGGGCCACAGGAACGTTCCCTCTTGGCACATACGTCTGTGCATCCAGTCCAGTACATGTACCATGCCGTGTGCCACGACGGGTCACAAACGTCATGAACAACATGACCGTGCACCTGTCCGCAAACATCCGTGTAACCGCGAGGGTCAGCTCTGATACCAACTTGTAACACCCCGGACACACCCGCCGGTGGTGGTTACTCCTGGCGGGATCTAGACTGGCCCCATAGATCAATACTAGTCTTTTCTGCGCACTTTATCCTCACTCATGCGCACCCGGGAGAAACTTCTCGGTCGGTCACCCATCCTAAAACTACTCCAAGCTGAGCACGCTTAACTTTGGAGTTCTGTCCGAATGGGCTTTCGGAAAAAAGGAATTCCTTATTTATATGAGTAGTCTATCATCCCTAATAAGCCAGGCTATCACACTTCCTCGGACGAGGACCGGAGGGTGGTAAGCACTGAGTCGGTGGGCGAGGAAAACGATAACCATGGTCGTAGATAGCCTCGTCTGTCATGGCATGTGTCTCCTACATGGGTGGTGGAGGAGTCTGAAACACTGTCTGATAGGAGTCATAAGTGTGTGCAGCTTGGTCATCGTCATTGTCACAACCCTATAATAATGAACCATCACCACTAAGCATCAGTGACTGCACGGAATGCATCAACAATTGGGACTGGTTGCTGACTGTAGTAGAGTAGCACATGTAAAATTTACTTGCGAACCTACAATGCCGAAAAGAATGTATAAAGTAGTGTTACCTGGTCTCATTTGCTGATGCCAGTACAAGCTCCCTGGTTGTGAAGGAGGTGGCGGGCAGTAAGTTTGATGCGGGGGTGAAGCCATTTGTCATGGTTCTGAATGATGCACAAAGGGACGTGGCGGATGATGTGCTGGATGAGGAACTGCAACATCCGAAGATCGTCTACATGTAATAGTTGCGTAAATCCCTCATAGCTTCTCATCAAAACGCTTGAATCATGAGAGGTTCTCTGGATGTGGGATAGTATCCCCCCTCTCAACCCTCTGCACGAAAGCGGAAAACTCCTCTCGCGCCTCGACTGTCAAGTCACTCTATACATGAAGAGTGAACCAATTCTATATGTTTAGGTTATGACAGAACTACACATATGAGTTACGTGGTATGTACTGCGTGGTGTCTGGTTCCCAAAACAGTGGCAGCTGGGTACATATCGCCGGTGAGAGGGGCTTCCATCTGTCAGGAGTAGCTGATGGAACCAAGTAAATCCTCGTTGTATGCCAATAACGTTGCAGATACAACCTGAACTTGTCCTAGTCAAATGGCTGAACCTCATTCCAAATATTTGTCGGTGCGGTAGCCCATGCCTGAATGTAAGGGCTAATGCTTTGAAGCCAAACAACCATAGACTTGTTTCCTCCTACGCGGATGTACCTGGGATTGACATGCGTGTTACATTGTTAGCTATATTAAAAATGCAGTGTTGAGAACTAAATTAGAATTACTTACTTGTGAATGTGTGTTGGTATGTGTGGAATAACCTAAATTTTAGGCTCTTGACATAGACCAAACTGTCTCAACACCCCATGAAGAGCCATCTCCTCAACCGTCACATCGAACACCACATTGGCCTTGGTCATCCAATAGTGTCAGTCTCTAGTGCACAATCCAGATATCCCAAGTTGGTACCTAGTTGATATAGTCTCATCCGAGTATGGATCCTAGATAACTTGATCCTCATGCCAACTATCAAACTACACCATGAAGGATGGGTAGCAGCCCCTCTCTTGGGTATGCACAAACTGTCTCTGTACATGACAATAAATAAACATTAGTAATACATTTGCATGGCAAGAAATAATCGAATGAATTGTCACATAATATAGAAGTACATCTCTCCATGACCAAATAGATCCCACAGTAGGCAAGTTACCAATAGCACATACGTAAGCCCCTACTAGGTCCTCCATCCCCAAAGGTCTATCAATGTAGATATACGGTCGTCCAATAGGGAATCCCAGAGCTGCAACAATAGTGGACATCCAACCAGACCTCATTTTCTAGACTTCAACATGCAAGCTTTGCACATGCCTCTATAGGTAGCTGCTAGCACAACAGAACCAAAACTCCTATGCATAGTGTCCCTAGGGCAGCGTGCATCAACTATCTCTCGCGCAATACCAATGAGTTGCACATCAATAATAGCCACATGGTTCTCCATGAACATCATCTTGCTGAACAACCAAAGAATATATGCCTGTAGGGATCGATCAATATGTGCCTCTGACAACTGAACTCTAGGGGTAACCTAGCGCAACAATCTTCATAGAAAAGAAACGACTGTGTCAACTATGTAGTAAGGGAAACTATGAAAACAACGTATGTTGAGCTCACTAAGAAGGTTACCTAAAACCGTTCAACCACCTAAAATGAGGCATGTGAGAATCGTCATGTAAGACGTCAGCAGTTGGTAACACATCTAGAAAACTTTCCTGTGTCATTGCTGGCCAACCAGGTTCTGCCTCCAAAGGACCTATGGCAGCACCGGCCAAAGGTAGTCCCAACAATTAAGACACATCATGTAGAGTAGGAGTTGTCTCTCCCCAGGGAAAGTGAAACGTATGTGTCTCTGGTCTCCATCTATCTACTAAGCAGGTAAGGAGTGACCTATCGTAAGATAAATGTTTCACTTGCGTCTTGAAAAACTACATTGTTTCACCATCCCCATCCAAGTCCAGATGTTCAACCCAATTTTCCAAAGTAACCTCAACTAGCCGTGCCAGGGGTAGAAGTCCAAGCCAAGTTAATCTACAAAATAAAGATAATGTATCATACAATTAGCGGGTATCAAAAGTATGTCAAACATGTTCGTCAAACATGTAAGTCATTATATGTACACATACCTATTAACCCATGAATGGTGTATCATCCAGTTAGACTTCGGGGTGCGAGTGTCCAACACTTCTAAGTTCCCGCCCCCTTGCATAAGTGAGGCCAGGTGACCTCTAACGATTGTAGGATAAGCAATAGATACGAAGACATATCTACAATTGAAACAACAATTCTCACATATAACAAATTAAAAGATACTCCAACACACAATAATAAGTATCACATAGTCCCCACATATTACAAATTAAAACATAGCCTGACACACACTAATAAGTATCACATACACTGGTGCGCGTCGGTGCTATACAAACGGTTTTAAACCCCTTTCGGCGACGACATTTGGAACCGTTGCCTAGTGAGTGACGGCGATAGGGTGGTCCTTCCCACACGACCAAGAAACCATCGGGGATAGGGACCTTACAGTACTCCTACTCGTTTGTGCTCGCATTGCCATCGCAGTCGGTATTTTGTGGTGCTACGTTTACGATGCGCGGACCATCACAAACAGTTCACTATTATAGAATGTGTATGATAAGAATACAATCACACACAGTTGCTTTTCCCAAAATGTATGCGATAACTAATTAAGAAGATTAGCTAATCGTCGTACGAGTGTCGGACATGATTAGGAAACGTCGGACCGTCGTAACATCGTCGTGCACGACAACTATCGCACACGCTATTCTATGGTGCAACGTTTACGATGCATACTTCATCAGAAACAATTCATGGTTGCGAATCGTGTACGATAAGGCAACTAACACAAACATTTAGTTCGCCCGCACCATTTGTGATATCGTATGACATCGCACACGCTTTGCAAACGGCAACTGTGTGCATGCTTGCACACGTTTCCTCTGTGTGAACCATCTCGGATTATGGTGTATATCACAAACATTTGTGTTTTACCAACCGTGTGTGCCGTAATGACCCAGAGAGCGTAATTTTACCGTAATTTAATTGCTGCTATTTCAAATTGTACCAGATTTGAATTTGAATTTGAATGTATGCTACAGCTTTATTAATGTCCATCAAGTTCAAACAACCAATGCATTACTCGATTCATAGGTACATATGTTCAAGAATTACATAAGAACCAAATAAAGAATATGAACCACAGTTGTATACTTGTACTATTAAAGACGGTAAAGAAAGAGGCGAAATACATTCTGGTTGCTAAACAAGGTGAAGCGGAATGCCCATATTGTGCCCTCCTCCATGCAGAAGGCACACACGACTCTAGTCCAACCCCTTGTGATGGCCGACCGCCCATCCTTCACGGTCTTCATGAAAACATCTAGATAATCATCGTGTTCTGGTAGAAATACTTTAACCTTTGCATGCCCACCAATAATGTAGTTTGAGAGCTAATCTTGAGTAAACTGCTTTGGCAACCAATGCAAAGGAAAAATATTCAGACATTGTCATCTAACACAACTCATTATGGGCAGTAAAAAGAAGGCTGCAGAGTTCTTATTTACCATCCTGCAGTTCGCTGTTGTCTTGGATAAAGTGTAAATAAATAGTTTAATTGCCATCTTTGGACCCATTTTACTAACAATTTTTGTCAGCTTCCTCACTTGATGATGGTTCATCGATATCTCATTGCCCCATACGCAGAAAGGGTCGAAGCGCGGATCTTTACCAATGACATATGTACCTAAAAGCACCAAGTTAATATTAGAAGCTAAACATCAATTGCATAATGACGTAGTACAACACTCTTTTATAATATCTTATAACATCCAATATACTCACATATTAGATGAATTAACATCTTATATTATGGGCCGGAAGGAGTTTAGTGCATTCTTACAAATTATCGGTTGATTAACTGCTGCTGTATCCATGGGTTACAATTATTTTGAGCTAGTTCGGGCTCAAATATCCCTAAAGTATATCTAAACATGAGGGCTATTTGAGCTAGTTGCATCTATAACCCACCAAAAAAACTATCCAACCCAAGATGTGCTAATTGGAGCTAGTTCTCCTAGTGCATTTATTGTCAATCTAACCCTGCCATCCAAACAACTCTTTCGATGGAGTTAGTTCAGGTTTAGTTATGAGCTAGAAACTAACTCTAACCTCTTGATAAGTTGAGTATCCAAACAGGGTTGTGTTGTTGTTGCTGCTGCTCTTCTACGTATATATAGACATCATCAGAACATTAATGTAACACTCTTCCTTGTTGCTATGTAGCCTAGGATTGCATATTTAGACATTAAGTACAGTGCATGTTGCTATGTAGCCTCAAATATATTACGTATGGACCTAGTTAACCTAATGATAAATGGGTTGCAGATATATTGAGTTAAAAGTCTATTCACCGATTAGTCCCTTATCAGCCCCTGGCCTATATGGTACCAGCTACCTATATCCTGAACAGTGAGCATATATAAGCCATGGGATGAAACTAACCTCAATGGAAAACAACAGTCATTCCCAAAATTGTCTTGTGTAGGTACATCGAGAAGCATGTTAAGCACAACAGGATAAACATCAACCAAAATTATCCATGGAAGACAAAATAATCTCCAAAAGATAGCTTTAGTATGCAGTTTTAAGCACGCTAGTAAAGCAAAACAAGTGGAAAGGTGTGTTAAATGCAACAGGCCTAACATTTAACAAAAAGGAAACATAGTCATTCAAACTGTAGTGATGAAATTGGTATTATAGTGCTAACATTTAACAAAAAGCAACCAAATGTAGTCATTCATAGTGGTATTGTTGAAACTGGTAGTGATGAAATTGAACTGCATAGTTCATACTTGCACATATAGAACATCACGTTGTGAATAACTGGAATAAACAAGGCATACTACGAACAACTAAAGATAGCATTTGAAACTGGACATATGCTAACTACAAACAACCGAACAATCAAAAAACTTTAAAAGAGGCATATGCTAGCTATAACAGGCTTAACAACCAGCAAATATATGCATTCCTGTCGATATGTTTAAAATTGGATTGATGAAATGTACTGCATAGTAAATAATTGCACACATAGAGCATCACATTGTGAACAACTGAAGTAAACAAGGCATACTGCAAACAACCAGATATAGCAATTAAAACCGGACAAATTCTCACTACACTACAAAAGGGACTCGACAAAACAAATCATGGGTTCCCCCCCGTGAAGAGGCACGACAAAACAAATCATGGGTTTCCTCACTTGTCATAGATGGGCTCGTTCCCGTGGGAAGAGCACGGACCCTGGGTGCACTCCATGTTGTCGTAGATGGGCTCCTTCCCCTTGGAAGAGCACGGATGTAGGGTTCCCTTCCTGATGTCGTAGACAGGCACTTTCCCCTTGGAAGAGCATATGGTTTCTTTCCCCTTTGAAGAGCCGGAGAGGGTGCCCTCCTCGTGGTCCTCGTCGATGAGGTCTGACTTGGAAGCTGTGGATCCCAAGCCAGCATCGCAGAACATGTCCTTCAGAAATGACAAAAGGTGCTCGATGGCGATGTAGGATGGCAAATTGTTGACAGCGAGCCAGAGGAGATCAGCGGCAGGGCCATGGATGAGATCGACGGTGTTTGAACCCGATTGGTTGGGGGTGGGCCACTTAACTTGTGACATAGCCTGCCTTAGGCCGTCGCTGTCGATGACCTCAATGTCGTAGCCGGCAGCCGAGACATGCCCGCATACTCTAGCCTGCTGCTTGAGTGCCTGCCACTAGTAATGGTCGTCAGCTTCCTCGGCAACGTCAGGCGAAGAGACCGCGATACACCTATTTAGGTCCAGTCGCTTCTTGGGCTCCATAGGAAGCGTACCCGGGCTTAGGCTGTGACGCTCTGGAGTGGGGGATGGGGATGGGGATCTATGGGAAAGGGGGCGTTTGGCAGGCATCATCTAAGAAACTCAGGGTGGCATGGGTATGGAGATCGATGGGTAAGCTGCACGGGCAAACCAGCAGATGCTGCTAATGGAGGCCTTGCGGCGGCGGCGGCAGGGGTGGGGGGGCATGCTAGGGTTTC
>NC_041384.1:455898122-455927176 GCF_002162155.2 Triticum dicoccoides | reverse complement strand
GTTTTGGTGTGTGTGTGTGTGTGTGTGGAGGGGGGGGGGTGTTTGAGGAAATAACATGGGTACTAAAAATTTTACTATGCGGGAGTCAAACGCGGGAGTGAAATGCTGGGGCTATTGAAATTTTTTATGATGATGCATCGTACACGGTCCGGAGATAACAACCGTGTGTTATGAAATAGAAAAATCCTCGAGCTGGGCAGATATTTTCGAGGGATGCAGGCGGGATTGGGAACAAGAAACATCGCACACGGTCCGCAGATAACAACCATGTGTTATGAAACAGAAAAACACTCAAGGCGCGAAGATATTTTCTAGGGATGCAGGTGGGATTGGGAACAAGAAACATCCCACATGGTCGAAACACAATAACTGTGTGCTATCAAACAGAAAAAAGCTGCAAGCGGGTAGATATTTTTGAGAGGGGAAGCCTCGTGGAGCCCAATGTACTGTGCGAATGTGTGCATAGTAGGGGCACCGGCGTGGCACATGGTTAGTTTGAGTGAACCGTGTCTGTTGCGTCATCCGACTTGTCTAATGTTCATAAATTTGGCGAAAAATGACGCGGGAGAGGGTCAGAACACGAACACACTTGCATGTGGACCAAATTTATGTATGAACAGGGTGGTTTGATTTTCAAATACCAAATGCAACTTCGATGTGGCACCTATCTCGCAAAGCGCACAGTATAGCTTGCCCCCACCCCCCTTGTGTCGGCACGAAGGAGATCCTAAGCTATGAATGCATGCCCCCTCCCCCCAACCGAGGTTCACCTAGCAAAGTGCGAAGTAGCTAGCAGCCCCCTCCCTCATGTCGGCACGAAGGGAATCCTAAGCTATGAATACATGCCTATCAGCGTTCTAGGAATGGGGGTCCCCAGACTTGCCAGCCTGCGGCCCACGGCGTGGCTCCTCCAGCGGCCTGGTACGGCCCATTTTCACCAGCAAACACTCAAGACCCTCACGAGGGGTCAAGCCTTGCGAGGGGGACGACGCAAGACCTCCTCAGGGGCAGCCTCACTAGGCTGGCTCGCGAGGAGCAGAGAGATCAAGGTGTGGGGCACCTCGTGAGGTTCCCATGACGTGAGCCATGATGACCAAGGCCAGGCGGGTGCCAGGAGGGCGCCAGCGGGTGCAGAGCGCCAGTTGCCTCTTTGGTGCTAAAGGAGTAGGCGTAGACGAGGAGTCCTAAGGCATCAGGAAAAGGTTTCCATGTCGGTGCAACAAGACCAAGACCAGCAGGATGGCAGGACGGAGGTCATCGCAAAGCCCACGGTGGCGTCACCACCAGAGCCTTTGGCAGGCAAATACCACCTTTTGTCAGGATAGCTTGTACTAGATGTCCCCCTTCAAATTGGCCATTGTGGGATCCCTTCCCGCCTAATATTTGGGAAGAGGACCAGGGCCTCTATAAATAGGACTAGCCACCACCATAGTGAGGGATCGGCTCATCTGGACGGATCATTCAGATCATCCTCAGCCACACGAGCTCACCGAGGTCAAGAACACCTCTCCTTAGGAGGTAGTTCTTCCCTTGTACTTGTTCCTCCTCAGCCTACCAGGCAATCCACCACACAACACTAGAGTAGGGTATTACACTACATCGGTGGCCTGAACCAGTATAAACTCTTGTGTCCCTTGTTCTTAGGGTTCGTCGATCTAGGGTTTGAGATCGTTGCGAGAGCGTGAGCTAGGGGGGAGAGATCTTCGTGCGCACCCCAGAGTTCGAACCTTGAGGGTTTTAACGGAACCCAAAATCTAACATTTGGCGCTCCAGGTAGGGGTGCACCGAAGCTTTTCTTCCGTCGGTCCATGCTCCGCCGCCTCCATGCTCTGTCCCCATGGCAGGCGTTGCTCTTCCGGCTTGGATGATGGGCACCCACGACAGTGCTAGGGGGCTCAGAGCTTTCACCCTCACTTTGCGGCAGGTGAAGTGGCCACGCAAGTTCAAGCCAGAGAAGCCGCCTCGCTACAACGGCGCGGCGGATCCGTCGGCCTTCCTGCTAGCATACCAGGAGGCCGTCCTAGATACTAGAGGTGACAACAAGGTCATGGCCAACTGGTTCCCCCTGGCCCTCACTGGCCCGCCGCGCGCCTGGATACTCACCCTCCCAGAATCCTCAGTGGCGTCTTGGGAGGAGTTGTGCGGCCTCTTCGTCGCACGCTTTGCGGCACCAGCGCCCATCGCCATCGCAGTCCTCCACGCCTATGTTGGGGAACGCAGTAATTTCAAAAAAATTCCTACGCACATGCAAGATCATGGAGATGCATAGCAACAAGAGGGGAGAGTGTTGTCTATGTACCCTCGTAGACTGTTAGCAGAAGCATTATGCAACGCGGTTGATGTACTCGTACGTCTTCACGATCGACCGATCCTAGTACCAAAAGTATGGCACCTCCGTGATCTGCACACATTCAGCTTGGTGACGTCCCACGAACTCACGATCCAGTAGAGTGTCGAGGGACAGCTTCGTCAGCACGACGGCGTGATGACGGTGATGATGATGCTACCGGAATAGGGCTTCGCCTAAGCACCGCTACGTTATGACCGAGGTGGATTATGGTTGAGGGGGCACCGCACACGGCTGGAAACAATCAACTTGTGTGTCCTAGGGTGCCCCCTGCCCCGTATATAAAGGATCAAGTGGGAGGCCGGTCGGCCTAGGGGCGCGCCAAGGAGAGGGAGGAGTCCTCCTCCTAGTAGGAGTAGGACTCCCCCTTTCCTAGTACAACTAGGAAGAGGAAGGGGGAAGGAAAAAGAGGGAGAGAAGGAGGGAAAGAGGGGGCGGCGCCTGTCGTGGTTCTAAGTCTGATAGTAGAATGGGGGTAGGTATGAGGAGGCAAGATCCTAGCTACAGTGAAGTTGTGCACGCAAGAATTACGAGTTTAGGCCCTTCTCAGAAGAAGTACCAGCCCTACGTCTCGGTGCCCGGAGGCTGGTGGATTGGATTATGCATGAAGTTACAGGGGGTACGAACCCTTGTCCCAAAGGAGGGGGTGGCTTATATAGAGTGCGCCAGGATCCCAGCCATCCCCCGTTACATAAGGTTCAATGTACATAAAGAGGGGACGTTACTGGTAACATCAGCTTTAGCGTGATATAAATGATCATTAAGACTACAGAGTGAACGCCTGACCGTTTCCATCTAGAGTGACCTTCGATCTTATGTACTCCGAATGGTTTCTGATGTGGTGGAATGATTATATCCTGGTCGAATAGAATTGGGTTGTCCGAGTGGAAATCATGGTCGAGTGAGTTGCATCCTGAGGTGATTTCAGTCGGTAGAATTCGCTGTCTTTTGAATGTCTTTGACTGTAGGGTAGTGTCCTTGGTAAGGGTGCTTAGATCAGGTCCATTGCCCTACCCTAGGTACATGTCATTGCCATTAACCCCCGAATGATTCTGGGTCCGAGTGGAGATGGGGTTGAAGATGGTTCCGACCCAATTTTCATGCTTCGAAAGCATTTTACTTGGATTGGTGAACCATGCAAAAATTTCGACTTCATTTTCAGTCGCCTTGAGCCATTCAGAGGTTGTCGAGTGAACTTAGCTGATAAGCTTCGCACGCTGATATGGCTGAAAATCTTTGGCGCGACCGACTGCGCTGCCATCCTGGATCTCATGGGATTCAAAATTTGGGGAAGCGCGTGGGACGGAGAGAGCCGTAGTAAGAGGAGTGGATTAGGCAGGGCCGCCTCAATTCTCGTGCCACCTTTTCTACCACGTATCGAGCACGCGACTGTTGCGGGATTTGACGGGATTTCTTGGGCATGCGTCCCATTTTCTTCCTTCCTCCTCCCCTTCTCCACTGCATCTGCCTCCACCCGAGCTCAACCCGCCACGATGGGGAAGGACAAGACGGCAGCTCTGGAGCATGCAAAGAAGGCAACGACGAAGGTGAAGGGGAAGAAGACGAACCGGGGAGGCTCGTTGTCGAGAATTGACCCGCCGCCCGGCTGGATCCAGGCGACTGGATTCGGTCGATGATCCAGCAGGAAGATCTAGAGGATCTGGTTGAGGGGGGATTGATTCCCCACGGTTCTTGGTGGCTTCCGGAGGACGAGACCAAGTCGCGGCCGTAGGAGGGTGAGTGTGTCCTTCTTGCGACCCATGTCAACCGCGGTTTCTCTTTGCCCCCCATTCTTTCTTCTGGGGTTTTCTGAACTTTTTTGGAGCCCAACTTCATCACTTTTCTCCCAACACCATCACATACCTTGCTGCATACGTGTCCATGTGTGAGAACTTTCTGGGATGTCAACCGCACTGGGGTTTCTTCAAACATATTTTCACTTGTCGTTCTCATTCTGTAAAAAAGGCTAATCCAAGTGATGAGAGGACACACGTGATCCAGATGTGTGGAGGTCTAGGGATCCAGATGAGGATTAAAAGTACTTTCCCTGCTATGATTCTTCCCGATTCAGTCAAAGGGTGGCAGTCGACATGGTTCTATTATAAGGACCAGCCGACCCCGGGTCAGTCGACTGGCCTTCCCCTGTTTTCCATAGAGCAAGTTGAGAAGCCTTCTCCCTTGTGACTCCAGCTGAGAAAGTGGAGGTGAATATGTTGGTTGAGCGAGTAGTCCAACTTGTCCGCGACGGTGTGACTGGCATGGACTTGTTAGAGGTGTTTCTTAGTTGACGCATCCAGCCACTCCAAGCCCGTGATCATCCAATGTGGATGTACTCGGGTATTGATGACAGCACTCGGATCCACCCGGAGGAAGTTGACGAGGAGACGGTGGCGCAGTGGCTGCAAGGCATCACTAGCAACAAGGACAACCCCAGGAGGTCTAGGAGGATTCCTCCACTCGACAACACCAACGAACCAGACAAGGTCTGACTCTTTTCTTCTGATTGTCTTTTCTTCTGACATGTATTTGTTCTCGAAACTGATTGATATCCACTAGACTTTGTGCCTTGCAGATCTACATTGAGATGTATTCGATGCCCAACGGAGAGCAGGAGCAGGAGCAGGAGGGAGAAGCGAGCGGGGGTGACAATGGCGACTGGCATTCTGACGGAGGAGGAGACGAGGAGAGTGAGGACTCGAGCAGTGGTGAGGAGTTCGACTCTCCACCTCTCTCAGAAAGACGCTCCAAGAAGAGGCAGGACCCAACAGGTGTTTGTGGCAAAGCGACTCCACCGACCGGACAGACCTCAAAGCGCACTCGAACATCTTCTCCTGTGCCGACTGCGAAAGCTCCGAAGCAGCCCAAAGTCGCGCCGTCAAAGCCCCGGAAGGCCTTTGTCGATGTCAAAACTGGCAGATCTAGGGAAGGGGGTCCCGAACTGTGCGTCTAGGATCGATGGTAACAAGAGACGGGGGACACGATGTTTACCCAGGTTCAGGCCCTCTCTATGGAGGTAACACCCTACATCCTACTTGATTGATCTTGACGAATATGAGTGTTACAAGAGTTGATCGACCATGAGATCGTAATGGCTAAACCCTAGAAGTCTAGCCTGTATGACTATGGTAATGAGTATATCCTTTCCGGACTAACCCCTCCAGTTTATATAGACACCAAGGGGGTCTAGGGTTTACATAGAGCCGGTTACATAAGAAGGAATCTTCATAGTCGGTCGCCAAGCTTGCCTTCCATGCCAAGGAGAGCCCAATCCGGACATAGGTACAGTCTTCGGCCTTCATGTCTTCACAGCCCATCAGTCTGGCCCATGGATAACAGGCCGGACGCCCGAGGACCCCTTAGTCCAGGACTCCCTCAGTAGCCCCTAAACCTGGCTTCAATGACGAGGAGTCCGTCGCGCAGATTGTCTTCGACATTGCAAGGCGGGTTCCCTTCTATCCGAACTTCAAGATAGTCTTCAGACGCGATGATAGTATCCAGACCTGCCATACATACCATACATAAACCATAGAGAGAATATATTTTTGCACGAGCTTTTTACAACATGACTTCATGTTTGTCCGGTCATAATCCTGAAGCGTTTCTCATCTGCCGCTCCATGTTTCGAGACGCGGTTGCCATTGGCACATCTTGTCGAAGCAGAGATCGTGTCCCCTTATCGCGGGATTCTCATCAATGCGGGTATGGGTAACCCAACCGTGTCGTTCATACAACCCTTGGGAATAGGCGAATCTTAAGGCGAGTGAGGAGGCGTTTAATATTCGTTGCCTTTATAAGGGGATAAGGATTCCCTCTTCCTCTCTCACGCCCTCTCTCTGTCTCCGCCTTTCCAATCTCGAGCTCTAGCACCCAAGTTCAGATCTCCTTTCCACTCAAGCAACCATGTTCGGATCCGGAGGTCAAGGCAAGTGGATGGTATCCTCCGTCAAGGAGGAGGACATTACTGAGCTCCGGGCGGCCGGATTTTTGGCGAAGGAGATCGCCCATCGTCTGCCAGCCGAGGGACAAGTCATCCCCACGCCGGAGCCCACAGAGAGAGTAGTATTCATCCCCCATTTCCTCCGCAGGCTAGGGTTTCCACTCCACCCTTTCGTCTACGGGCTGATGTACTATTACGGGATAGATTTCCATGATCTATCCCCGAATTCCTTCCTCAACATCTCGGCGTTTATAGTCGCGTGTGAGGCCTTCCTCCGCATCCAACCCCACTTCGGGCTGTAGCTCAAAGTCTTTAACGTGAAGCCGAAGGTGGTGGATGGCCAGCACGCGGAGTGCGGAGGAGCTATGGTGAGCAAGCTGTCCAAAGTCTCCTGGCCCAAAGGTACTTTTGTGGACACGGTAAAGGAGTGGCAGAAGCAGTGGTCCTACATCACAGAACCTCACGGCACCACCTGGGCCGCAGCTGCCGAATTCCGATTCAGCGCTCCCATGCGGCTCACCTCCTGGGTCGAGAAGAGTTAGGACTGGGGTTCACCTGACGAGCTGATAGCGCTGCAGATGCGCGTGCAATGCATGGTAACCAAGAACGTCAAGCTCGTTGATGTGATCCAGGTGATGCTAGTTCGTCGGATCCTTCCGTGCCAACGCCGAAGCCGTCCTCTGTGGGAGTTCAACCCGAAGAAGAACCAGACCCTAGTGAGGCTCTTTGAGACTACTCACGAAGGTGCATGGAAGTTGCTCTTTAAGGGCAACGAGAAACCACCAGCCACAGATTCAGACCGTGGTCACGATTGTAAACACCCCGCCAGCGAGGTACGTCATTTTTGATATATCCCAACTTGATTGTTTTGAGGATGATGTCTAAGTTTACAATTGCCATTTCAGGACTGGATGGAGAGGGCGAAGCGGATACAGTGTCTGGCTCCGCTGCCTGAAGAACGGTCATCCCGCGTCTAGCGACGATGTTGGTGTCGGCGCCTTATAAGGCGCCGGAGAAGAAGGCCAAGGGGGCCAAGAGTGGCCCCCATCGCAAGGGAACTTCGGACGTGACGTTCGAAGATGACGAAGCTCATTCCTCTGTCCTTGAGGACAATGGCGAGGAAGAGGAGGAGGAGGAAAACAACCCTCCCCCTAAGGAGAGGAAGAAGAAGAGGGCGGCTTCGGCGCATCCGGAGGAGGGAACACCCAAGAAGGGGAAGGGCGTCCCAACGGTCAACACCGCGTGGGACGTTGACAGCAGTCTGGAACGACGCCCCCGCACTAAGCCCCAAGCCGCATCGTAAGTGAAATGGCTCGCTTGTGCGCGCATCCGGCCCTTTCTCTTCATTATCTTGACATAGTTAACTGTACTATTGTAGTTCGGCCCGCGACCTCTTCCAGCGATCCTCATCTGGAGGTTCGTTGGCTCCGTCGGAGATGGCGAGCAGGTCGCCGCCGCTTGCTTATTCCCCCGGGGCCAGGGACGACACCGAAGTGTTATCCCGGAGGACTGCTCCAAACCGGGGAGGAGCCCAGGATGCTGTCCGGGAGGTGCCACAAGGCGAGACTGTCGGTGTCAAAACCAGTGGATCTCGGGTAGGGGGTCCCGAACTGTGCGTCTAAGGCGGATGGTAACAGGAGGCAGGGGACACAATGTTTACGCAGGTTCGGGCGCTCTCGATGGAGGTAATACCCTACTTCCTGCTTGATTGGTCTTGATGACATGAGTATTACAAGAGTTGATCTACCACGATTCCATAGAGGCTAAACCCTAGAAGCTACCCTATGATTATGATTGTTGTTATCCTACGGACTAAATCCTCAGGTTTATATAGACACCGGAAGGGGCTAGGGTTAAACAGAGTCGGTTACAAGGGAGGAGATCTACATATCCGATTTGCCAAGCTTGCCTTCCACGCAAAGAAGAGTCCCACCCGGACACGGGACGAAGTCTTCAATCTTGTATCTTCATAATCCAACAGTCCGGCCAAGGTATATAGTCCGGCTGTCCGAGGACCCCCTAATCCAGGACTCCCTCAGTAGCCCCTGAACTAGGCTTTAATGACGATGAGTCCGGCGCGCAGATTGTCTTCGGCATTGCAAGGCGGATTCCTTCTCCGAATACTCCGAAGAAGATTTTGGACACAAGGATCGTGTCCGGCTCTGCAAAACAAATTCCACATACCACCATAGAGAGTATAATATTTCTGTAAATCTAATCTGCTGACAACTTTTCATAACATGACATCACGTCATGGCCCGGTCATTATTCGAACCGTTTGTCTCAACCAGCTACTACACATATTGCAAGGCGGTATTCTTGGCATGTTTTGTCGAAGCAGAGATCGTGTCCCCTTATCACGGGATTCTCATCAATACGGGTGTGGGTAACCCAACCGCGCCATTAATTACAGCGCTTGGGGAATAAGCGAGTTTATCAGGCAGGTGGGGAGGCGCATAGCTTCTTCCGCCCTTATAAAGGGACAATGACTCCTCCTTTTCACCCACGCCTTCTTCTTCCCCGCCCATCCATTCTTGCACACTCGCGCCCTAGCGCCCAAGTTCGCATTTTCTCCGCAAAACCACTCCAAACATGTCCAGAGCGGGAGGCAAGTGGATGGTCTCCTCTGTTACGGAGGAGAACATTACGAAGCTCCAGGAAGCCGGATACCTGGCCGCAGATATCGCGCACCGGCTCCCAGATGCAGGGCAGATTGTCCCTACCCCCGAACCCTACGAAAGGGTTGTATTCCTTACCCATTTCGTCCGCGGGATGGGATTTCCCCTCCACCCATTTGTTCGCGGGCTCATTGTCTACTACAGGCTAGACTTCCACGATCTGGCCCCCAATTTCATCCTCAATATCTCGGCGTTTATCATCGTGTGCGAGGCCTTCCTCCGCATCAAGCCCCACTTCGACCTGTGGCTGAAGACCTTCAACGTTAAACCGAAGGTGGTGGTCGGCCAGCTAGGGGAGTGCAGAGGCGCCATGGTTGAAAAAATGCCCAACATCACCTGGCTCGAAGGCTCCTATGTGGAGACAGTGAAGGGGTGGCAATCGGGGTGGTTCTACAACACCGAGCCGCCCGACACCAACTGGGCGGCGGCCCCCGAATTTCGATCCGGCATCCCCACGCGGCTCACCTCCTGGAAAGAGAAGGGCCTATCCTGGGGTTCATCGGCGGAGCTGACCGGACTCCAGAACTGTGTTAAAAACATGATAAGCAAGAAAATCAAGCTTATTAATGTGGTCCAGGTCATGCTCTTCTGCCGGATCCTCCCGTGTCAAAGATGGGCATTCAATATGTCGGAGTTCGACCTGGCTAAGCACCAGACGCTGCGAGAGCTCTTCGACACGACACACCAGGACATCTAGAGGGTGCTGTTCAAGTCCGCCGAGGTACCTCCTCCCCTTGCTGAGGATCGTAGACTCAGCGCAAAGCGCCCTGCCAATCCGGTAAGCTTCTTATATCTCATAAGACGTTTCTTTCCTAGTATAATCATGTGGGGGATCTAAGACTCCATGCCATTTAACAGGAATGGGTCGCGACAGCGGAGCGGATCGATTGTCCGGCCCCACTGCCCGAGGATCCAGCAAGTGCTCTCTTAACGGAGATGCAGGTTTCGGCGCCCTATGAGGCGCCGGAGAAGAAGGCCAAGAAGAAGGCCAAGAAGAAGGCCATGGGGACCAGGAAAGGTCTCCGGCGCAAGGTCATATCGGACTCATCGTCCCATAACACCGAGGCGCCCTCCTCCCACGAAAACGAGGAGGAGGAAGAGGAAAGTTCTCCCCCAGTCGGGGGAGATAAGAAAAGGAAGGCCGCCCCGTCAGGGGAAGCCGAAGGGTCCAAGAAGGGAAGGACTCTCCTTCCGGACTGCTCCATAGTGGCCGCTTTTAGCGACGAGGAGTGGTTACCCAAGGATAAGCCCCTCGCGAAGTCGTAAGTATCCGTATACGTAATTATTCTTGGTATGTTTTATTTTATTACTTCTTATCATGCCGAACATGATCATGCAGCCCCTCCAAAGCCCGTATCGACGTATCCTCTTCGGATGAGTCTTTGGGTCCGTCGTTGATGAACATCAATTCACTCCCGACCGCCTCCTCCCCCCGCCCTGTGGACGACGTCGAGGTGCTGTCTCAAAGGGTACTGAACCGAGGGGAGACAGTTCTGGAAGCCCCCCAAGGCGACATTACGGACGCTGGGCGCACGAGGGGCAAGACTCCCATGGGCTCTAATTCCGGGGGCAACAATTCTGTGCCGATGGCCTCTGTCCATCCAGGGGCATCGGACAATTTGCTGGAAGCGCTTCGCGACACTTCCATTGACGAAGAGCACTGCACTATCATGAGTGTGGTGGTCAAGAAGATTCAGTCCGCCAAAAGCGGACTGACTGAAGCCTGTGCCAGCCTCCTAACAAGCTTTGAGGTAAGTAATCAAATTATGATAAAACATTACAACATAGACAGTAGCCCCAGATGCTCTGTTTGGTGTTCGGAAGAAAGACCGAATAGTGGTTCAAATAATAATCACATGAGTCTAATCAGAATATGTCTTTGTGAATAAGCAGGCTTCACTGCTGGCCGTTGCGCTCACACGACGGAGGTCTCTGCACTGAAGCGGGACCTTGAGCGGTCCGAGGAAGAGCTCAGCCTTACCAAGAGGCAGCTCAAAGAGAACAAAGGTAAGTGATACCTCGTCTATTTATTGATAAAGAAAAAGGAAACTGGTTGTTAGATCACAGGATCGTCATGAATTTTGCTAGGGGCCATGACCAAAGTGGCGACCCTGAAGAAGGCATTGTCTGAGGCCGAAGGCAAAGCGACCAAGGAGCGCGCCAAGCGCGAGAAGCAAGAGGCCCGTGTCGGCGAGGTTCAGCAAGAGCTCCAAGAGTTTGTCAAGAAGTACGAGTTCTTGGAGCGTGACTCTAAGACGCAAGGGTCCGAGCTTGCAAAGGCCCTCGAGAACGCACAAAATGCCAAGGCCAAAGCCCAAAAGGCCCTCCAGGAAATTGAGGCGGCCAGGAAGATAGCTGTGGGTAAGGCATTATTTATGCAAAGCAAGCATGTGAAGGAAACTTTCCTTTTACTTACCCAAATTCGGAGCTCTCTAGGAGCGTTCGCAGATCTACCCAGCAGTGTGTCGGATGCCGCGGAGTTCTACCGGGCCGAGGAAGGGAGCTCGACGGAGAGGTTGTTCTAGTCTCAGTATACTAGGACCAAACATCTGATGCCCTTGAGCGACCAGTTGAAGCAACTGGTCGAGCTTCACAAGGCGGCCGAACTGGCCATGAAGGGCCTCATAGTTCGAATGTGGCCTGGTGAGCCCCTGCCTGACAGCTATTTCGGCCTGGTAAGGCGGCTTGTGAACGCTTGCCCCCGACTTGAAGTCATAAAGCGGTCCATCTGGATTGAGGGTGCGCGCAGGGCTTTTGCCTGGGCGAAAGTGCACTGGGCGAAGATGGACGCCGAAAAGCTGGTGAAGGAGGGGCCGCCGGAGGGCAAGGAGCATCGCCATCCTGAAAAGTATTATGACAGTGTCCTAAAGGGTGCTCGCCTTGTGGCAGAGGAATGTGCTAAGGATGTAATATTTGAATGAATGTACTCATGTGATCCTTTAATGTGAAACGAGTTCATGTGCGCTATGTAACACTTGTTAATTTAAAATATTACCTTCTGTGCGGCCGTTTATAAAATTTGAGAGTTGGCCAGTCATGGACTTCTGCCCCCATGTAACTAGTACTGAGGTGTTCGAGATAAACCTGATCACTCTTTATGCCAGTTTTGGGTCCTTTGAAGGAGGTGTTCAGCGCAACGAACCAGGCAATCGGACTATAAAGCTTTATCACTCTCACTTAGCCGTAGAAGTCTACAATTTTAAATTTTGGCGAAGCCCCTAGTATTTGGAAGGCCTAACTTGGGGCGCTATGTACGCCTAAATCGGACAAGGCTGACTCCTCGCCCGAAGCGGAAAAAATCTTTAAGGATTTGAGACCTCTCGAACAGCGACCAGCTCTCGCCGCATCATGATAGTCAGTATTCGGCTTTCTCTACTGAGGTGCTCGTCCGGAAGAACCGGGACACAATCGCAGTAGTTCTCCTAGTGCTACCTTAGCCGATATAGCGGAACGTAAGGTACCAAAACATGGGAGCCGAGCAAACCCAACTATTGACCCAAGACATGATTCGAAGCTGATGCATATAATGCTATAAGTTCGGGGTGCCGCACTGTCGAAAGTGTTCGGACTTTTCATGCCGTGTTATGGGGTAAACTGAAGCCCCTGGCGCACTGATCGTATCAAAATGTACGGGTGCGACTTGCCGTAAGTAAGCAGACAGGGAAAAAAAGATAAAGGAATGCAATGATGAGCTAATGTTGTATATTGTTATTTAAATGATACGTCAAAGCGTATGCATACATGTAGTGCAATAAGTAAAAAATAGGACTATTTGACATGTCCTATCCAAGGTCAAGCTGCGTGTGGGTATGCAAAACAGGTATATCGATCGTTATCAGAGACCACCTGAGGATTCCCTTGTACGTCAAAGCTTCTTGCTTCCTTGGTGTTTCTTTCCTGTGACGGGTCCGATAATCAGACGATCGGAGAGGGCCTTCAGAGAATAGGGGCCTAAAAGGAAGAAAATGTTAAAGGTATACGGGTCCTGAAGTGGTTGAGCCGCATTGTGGGCCGTGCCATGGCCGTGCCTCCGCCTATGCCCATGGTATCTTGAGTGCGTAATTATGTACGCGCGGCGCAAATTTTGCCGCTTGACTAGGACTAGGACGGAGGCCGAATTGGTAGGCGAACTTTAAACATGCCTGGCGATCCTCTTGCAGGGTACTCCGGGCTCGCTTGAAGGTGTCCAGAGTCTTTTTCGACGAATTGGCAGTTTGACTGATAAGGCTGCTTTGTGCTTCTGCTGCGAGGGCCACAGTGTGCGGCGTTCTGTGTTTGCATTAACTGTTATAACCCCGCAAGGTCCTGGCATTTTGAGCTTGAGGTATGCATAATCGGTACCACATTGAATCTGGCAAATGCGGTTCGTCCGAGCAGTGCATGATAGCCACTGCGGAAGGGGACGATATCGAAGATTAACTCCTCGCTTCGGAAGTTGTCCGAAGATCCGAAGACTACTTCCAGTGTTATTGAGCCTGTGCAACGGGCCTCTACACCTGAGATGACACCTTTAAAGGTGGTTTTGGTGGGTTTGATCCTCGAGGGGTCTATACCCATTTTGCGCACTGTATCCTGATAAAGCAAGTTCAGGCTGCTGCCACCATCCATAAGGACTCGAGTGAGGTGAAATCCGTCAATGATGGAGTCAAGAACCAATGCGGCAGAACCGCCATGATGGATACTGGTGGGGTGGTCCCTGCAGTCGAAGGTGATCGGATAAGTAGACCATGGGTTGAACTTTGGGGGACTGGCTGCATCGCATATACGTCCCTTAGTGCACACTTCCGTTCCCGCTTGGGAATATGGGTTGCGTATATCATGTTTACCGTTTTCACTTGGGGAGGAAATTTCTTCTGTCCTCCTGTGTTCGGCGGCTGGGGCTCCTCCTCGTCGTCGCTATGCAGCCCCTTTTCCTTGTTTTCGGCATTCAACTTGCCGGCCTGTTTGAACACCCAACATTCTTTGTTGGTGTGGTTGGCTGGCTTATTGGGGGTGCCGTGAATTTGACACGAACGATCGAGTATGCGGTCCAAGCTGGACGGGCCCGGATTGCTTCTTTTGAACGGCTTTTTCTGCTGACCGGATTTAGAGCCACTGAATCTGGCATTAACTGCCGTGTCTTCGGCGTTATCACCGTTGTTACGGCGTTTGTGTCTATTGCGGCGTGGCCTGCCGTTGCTACCTTTTGCATCTGAATTGCCAGGGTTTCTCGATGTGTTGTTGCTGCGAGCCAGCCAACTATCCTCCCCCGCACAAAAGCGAGTCATGAGTGTCATGAGGGCTGCCATGGACTTCGGCTTTTCTTGGCCGAGGTGTTGGGTGAGCCACTCGTCGCGGATGTTATGCTTAAATGCCGCTAAGGCCTCGTCATCCGGACAGTCGACGATTTGGTTCTTTTTATTTAGGAACCGAGTACAGAATTTCCTGGCTAATTCCCCTGGCTATTGGGTTATGTGACTCAAGTCATCGGCATCCAGTGGTCGCACATAAGTGCCCTGAAAGTTGTCAAGGAATGCATCCTCCAAATTCTCCAAACTGCCAATGGAGTTTGGCGGCAGGCTATTGAGCCAATGCCGAGTAGGTCCTTTGAGTTTTAATGGGAGGTACTTGATGGCATGTAGATCGTCACCGCGGGCCATGTGGATGTGGAGGAGGAAATCTTCGATCCATACCGCTGGGTCTGTTGTGCCATCATATGACTCAATATTCATGGGTTCAAAACCTTTTGGGAATTCATGATCCATTGCTTCGTCAGTGAAGCATAGGGGGTGTGGGGCGCCTCTGCGCCGGGCTATATCACGACGCAGTTCATACGAGTCTTGTCTGCTGTATTTGGCCTGGCTGGCATGACGGTCGCCGTCACGCGTTGGGGCGCGCCCCATGATCCGTAGATCGATCTTGCATGTCCTGCCTTGTTTTCTAATACGTCTCGCAGGTACTGTGTATTACCCCGGGCCTTGGTATTTTTATTTAGCTGGCGACGGGGTGCGGGCTGGACTTCGGCCTGATATGCCGCTTTGTCTCGGCCATGAGGTGGTCGGTCAGCCGCATCATACGCAGGGAGCATAGGCTTTAATGCTTCCTCCTCGAGTTGGGGTAGCAACCTGCGCTTTGGGCAACTTTTGGTTGGGCGCTCGAGTTTGTATTCCTCGGCTGCCAGCACCTCGGTCCATCTATCCGCTAGCAGATCTTGATCAGCTTGAAGCTGCTGTTGCTTTTTCTTTAGGCTTTTTGCTATGGCTATAAGCCGGCGCTTTAAGCGCTCCTGCTCGACAGGATCCTCAGGCACGATAAATTCTTTGTTGCCGAGCCTCACCTCGTCATCGGAGAGGGGCATGTAATTGTCATCCTCCGATTCTCCGTCTTCCGCCTGTTCCTTACGGCTAGGTTGCCCATCCTCCCACTCGAAGCCTGGCTGGAGGGGATTTTCTTTGTCTTCGGCACTGTCTATAGCATTATTGTCTCTTGTGCCGGTATCGCTACTTTTGCTATGGCGGGGCTTAGAGCGGCGTCGATAACGCCGGTGCTTAAATTGCTTCTCAAGGGGATTATCCTCTGTTTCCTTATTGCCATCACTTTTTTTGGGGGTGTCCACCAAGTATATATCATATGATGAGGTGGATGTCCAGCGCCCTGTGGGCGGTGGTTCTTGTTGTTCTCCTACATCGTTGTCCATACCGTCGATATCTTCGGAGCCAAAATCAAGCATGTCGGTTAAGTCGTTGACAGTGGCTATTAAGTGGGTGGCGAGTGGGGAATGAATTTCTTTGTCGTCCGCTTCCCACTCAAGCCAGACATAGTTCGGCCAAGGGTCTCCTGACAAGGAGAGAGACCTCAATGAATTTAGTACGTCACCCAAGGGTGAGTGCTGAAAGATATCCGCGGAGGTAAACTCCATGATCGGTGCCCAACTAGATTCGATAGGCACGGACACAGGCGGTTCGGAGTATGTGGCCGGGGACAAATCCAAGGGTCCGGCAACACAGGTCTCATAGGGGGTGAAGTCAGTATTCGGCTCTATCACCGCTGGGTGTGCAACCTCCATGGCGGGGTCCATCCACCCGTCCTCGGGTGGCACGATCTGCTCCGGATTAAGGGCCGGAGTAGCCACAGGTGTGATCTCCCGAACACTGTCTGGCGGCGGAGCTAGGTCATGCTCTTCTGACTATGCGGCGCACCAGACACGGGCTCAAATCCGTCGAAGATCAAGTCTCCGCGGGTGTCTGCAGTATAGTTTAAGTTTCCAATCCTGACCTGACGGCCAGGGGCGTAGCTCTTGATCTGCTCCAGATGGCCAAGCGAGTTGGCCCATAGTGCGTAGCCGCCGAATACGAAGATCTGTCTGGGGAGAAAAACCTCACCCTGGATCACATCGTTGCCGATGATCGAAGGAGCCATCAAACCTTACAGTGACGAGACAGTGGAACTCTCAATGAAAGCACCAATGTCGGTGTCAAAACCGGCGGATCTCGGGTAGGGGGTCCCGAACTGTGCGTCTAAGGCGGATGGTAATAGGAGGCAGGGGACACAATGTTTACCCAGGTTCGGGCCCTTTCGATGGAGGTAATACCCTACTTCCTGCTTGATTGATCTTGATTGATCTACCAGGAGATCGTAGAGGCTAAACCCTAGAAGCTAGCCAATGATTATGATTGTTGTTGTCCTACGGACTAAACCCTCCGGTTTATATAGACACCGGAGGGGGGAGGGTTACACAGAGTCGGTTACAAGGGAGGAGATCTACATATGCGATTTGCCAAGCTTGCCTTCCACGCAAAGGAGAGTCCCACCCGGACACGGGACAAAGTCTTCAATCTTGTATCTTCATAATCCAACAGTCCGGTTGCCTGAGGACCCCCTAATCCAGGACTCCCTCAGAGACCTGCACTGCCAAACACATGGGGGAGCCGATCCCCATGGAGACTGGCGAAGAGGGACGCATCCAATTCGTCCCTCGGCCGAATACGATTCTAGAGACCCATATGGCTCCGGAGTCGGGCGAGCAGACCCTTTGAAGAGGGGGTGCGCCGCTTCCACCGGTGGCCCCTGTCCATCCAGGGGCACCGGATAACCTGATTGAGGCGCTTCGAGGCGCCTCCATCGTGGACGAGCATCGTGTCCTTTTGGGTGCGGTGATCGAGAAGATTCAGTCCGCCAAGAGTGGATTGAATGAAGCCTGCAACAGCCTGTTGACAGATTTCGAGGTAAGAAAGAGAAAAACCCCGTGTAGACACTGCCCGGTGTTTGGCAAGAAGAACCGGATAGAGGATCAATCTTTTGTTATAGGAGACTAACGTAATATGTATGAATAAGCAGGCGTCGCTGTTAGCCGCAACCTCACATGCTGCCGAAGTCTCTGAACTGAGGCAGAGGCTGGAGCGGACCAAGAATGAGCTCGACGAGGTTAGGGTTCGGCTCCAGGAGAACCAAGATGAGTGATGACTTGCTGTGTGTTCGGAAGGAGTAGGCGCTGTATATTGACCGCAGTGTTGTAATATGTGCAGGAGCCGCGACTAAGGCCGAGGCCCTAAGGAAGGCCCTGGGCGAGGCCGAGGAGAAGGTTGTCCAGCAGCAAGCCGCCCGTAAGAAGCTCAAGGCCTGGGTCAAAGAAGTCCACCAGGAGCTCCAGGATGCGGTCAAGAAATGCGAGGCCTTGGAGCATGATGCGTCGGTTCAAGATGCCGAACTCGCCAAGGCTCGTCAGAGCACGAAGACCGCATGGAATGAGGCCCAGGCCGCCCTCCAGGAGATCCAGGAGGCCAAGAAGATCATGGCAGGTAAGGCATTTAAGATGCAAAGCAAGTATGCGGAGAAGCAGTACCTTTTACTAACTCGGGTTCGGAGTTTCCCAGGAGCTTTTGCGGATTTACCACGCAGTGTATGAGACGCCGCGGAGTTCTATCGAGCCGAAGGAGGGGGTTCTACGGAGAAGCTATTCTGGTCGCAGTATGCGGCGCCAGAGCATCTCCTGTCCTTCACCGATCAGCTGAAACAGCTGGTGGATCTGCATAGGGTGGACGAAGTAGGCATGAAGGATTTAATAATCCGGCTATGGCCAGCCGAAGCTATGCCAAGAAGCTACTTCGGACTATGAGGCGAATGGTGAACGCCTGTCCTCGGTTGGACGTCGTCAAGCGCTCGGCCTGCATTGAAGGTGCATGCATGGCCTTTGCCGTTGGAAGATGTGGTGGGCAAAGATGGACGCTGTCGAGGTGACCAGAGGGCCACCAGAGGGCAAGGAGCACCGCACACCCGAACGGTATTTTGCGGATGTCCTAGAGGGGTCTCGCCTTTGTTCGCAGGACGTTGTATTTGAATAAATGTATTCATGTTGTCTTTGCCTTGTATTATAAAAAACAAAGCCTGTTTTGTGATGTAATTTTGTTATGCTTTAATTGTTTCCCCCTGTGCAGCTGTGTTGTATGTAATCTGGGGGTTGGCCGGTCGTCGGCTTCTGCCCTCACGTAGGTAGTACGGAGGTGTTCGGGATGGAATCTAAACAATCTTGATCCAATTATATGATCCTTGAAGGAGTTGTTTAGCGCAACGAACAAGGGAATCAGACTATACAACTTAAAGGCCCTCACT
Organism: Triticum dicoccoides; assembly: GCF_002162155.2. NCBI lineage: Eukaryota > Viridiplantae > Streptophyta > Magnoliopsida > Poales > Poaceae > Triticum > Triticum dicoccoides. The sequence continues at coordinate 455,908,626 of NC_041384.1, read as the reverse complement.
TAGCCATAGAATTTTTATAATAAAGCATGGGCGCATCCCCTGGTTCAAGCCAGGGTGCTGTCAGCATGTGATTGGGAAGTGCCGATCTTTCGCATAATGCGGAAATAATCTCCAACGATTTGTAACCCTCGAATAGCTGACCGGCTCTCGCTGTATCATGACAGTCAGTTTTCGGCTTTCTCTACTGAGGTGCTCATCCGGTCAAGGCCAGGGCACAATCGCAGTAGTTCTCCCTTTACTACCCTAGCTGATTTAGCGGAACATAGGGTAGCAAGAATAGGAGCCGGGCAACCCAACTATTGACCAAAGACATGATTCGGAGCCAATGCATATAATGCTAAATTCGGGGTGCCGAACTTATCTTTAAGGATTGTTCGGACTTTGTTGCCGTATCATGGGGCGATGGGGAGCCCCTGGCAAATATGAAACGTACCAGAGTGTACGGTTGCTAGAAAATAAGTAATTTAAAGGAAAACAGAGGGAGAACAGAGATAGGATCTGGGCCCTTGAACTTGGATCATGAACTGTTTCCATTATAGTTGGGTTAATGCGTCCAAGCATGATGTCTACTACACAACCTTCTTCTTGTAGATGATGTTGGGCCTCCTAGTGCAGAGGTTTGTAGGACAGTAGCAAATTTCCCTCAAGTGGATGACCTAAGGTTTATCAATCCGTGGGAGGCGTAGGATGAAGATGGTCTCTCTCAAACAACCCTGCAACCAAATAACAAAGAGTTGTGTCCCCAACACACCAAATACAATGGTAAATTGTATAGGTGCATTAGTTCGGCGAAGATATGGTGATACAAGTGCAATATGGATGATAGATATAGGTTTTTGTAATTTGAAAATATTAAAATAGCAAGGTAACTAATGATAAAAGTGAGCACAAACGGTATTGCAATGCGTTGAAACAAGGCCTAGGGTTCATACTTTCACATGTGCAAGTTCTCTCAACAATAATAACATAATTGGATCATATAACTATCCCTCAACATGCAACAAAGAGTCACTCCAAAGTCACTAATAGCGGAGAGCGAACGAAGAGATTATGGTAGGGTACGCAACCACCTCAAAGTTATCCTTTCTAATCGATCTATTCAAGAGTCCGTAGTAAAATAACATGAAGCTATTTTTTTCTGTTAAATCTATCATAGAGTTCGTACTAGAATAACACCTTAAGACACGAATCAACCAAAACCCTAATGTCACCTAGATACTCCATTGTCACCTCAAGTATCCGTGGGTATGATTATACGATATGCATCACACAATCTCAGATTCATCTATTCAACCAACACAAAGAACTTCAAAGAGTGCCCCAAAGTTTTTATCGGAGATAAAAGAAGCAAACATGTGCCAACCCCTATGAATAAGTTCACGAGGTCACGAAACTCACAAGTTGATCACCAAAACATACATAAGGTGGATCATGTGATATCCCATTGTCACCACAGATAAGAACATGCAAGACATACATCAAGTGTTCTCAAATCCTTAAAGACTCAATCCGATAAGATAACTTCAAAGGGAAAACTCAATTCATCACAAGAGAGTACAGGGGGAGAAACATCATAAGATCCAACTATAATAGCAAAGCTCGCGATACATCAAGATCGTGCCACCTCAAGAACATAAGAGAGAGAGAGAGAAAGAAAGAGAGAGAGAGAGATCAAACACATAGCTACTGGTACATACCCTCAGCCCGAGGGTGAACTACTCCCTCCTCGTCATGGAGAGCGTCGGGATGATGAAGATGGCCACCAGAGAGGGATTCCCCCCACCGGCAGGGTGCCGGAACGGGTATAGATTGGTTTTCGGTGGCTACGGAGGCTTCTGGCGGCGGAACTCCCGATCTATTCTGCTCCCTGATGTTTTTAGGGTATATTGATATATAGGTGAAAAAAGTCGGTCAGGGGAGCCATGAGGGGCCCACGAGGGTGGGGGGCGCGCCCAGGGGGGCAGGCGTGCCTCCCTGCCTCGCGGCCACCTTGAAGCTTCCTTTACTTCAACTCCAAGTCTCCTAGATCATGTTCGTTCCAAAAATCACGCTCCCAAAGGTTTCATTCCGTTTGGACTCCGTTTGATATTCCTTTTCTGTGAAACACTAAAACAAGGGACAAACAGAAACTGGCACTGGGCTCTGGGTTAATAGGTTAGTCCCAAAAATAATATAAACATGCATAATAAAGCCCATAAACATCCAAAATAGATAATATAATAGCATGCAACAATCAAAAATTATACATACGTTGGAGACGTATCAAAGCACATTAGTACAAAGTAATGCAATAAGCAACCAGCTGTTTGACAAGCCGCGACCAAAGGCGAGCTGCGTGTGGGTCCTAAAAATGGATAGAGTAATCGTTTAGTTAGCCTCTAGGGCTTCCCATGTACGCCAGTGCTTCGTGTCAATCCGGTGTGTTTATCCTTTGGCAGGACCATTAATCAGGCCGTCGAAAGAGGCCCGCATAAGAGAAACCTGAAAAAAGGGAAGAGGAGATAGTAAAGTTATATGTGTGTCCGGGATTGGTCTAGCCGAACTATAGATCCCGGGCTGGTTTGTGCCTCCGTCGATGTCCATGGTATTTTGAGTGCATAATTGTGTACGCGTGGTATGAATGCCACTACTTCATCGGGACTGTGACAGAGGCTGAATTGCTAATCAAGCTCTTGACGAGCCGCGTTGTCCTGTTGCAGTGTAGTTCAGAACCTCTTAATGACGTCCAGGGGCTCGACAGCCATACTATGGTGCTGCTTGAGAAGGCCGCTCTGTACCTCTGCTTCTAGGGCGGTGGTGTAGTCCTCTGTTCGGAGGGAGCGTTCAGTATTGCCATTGACTGTTATGACGCCACGTGAACTGGGCATCTTGAGCTTGAGATAAGCATGGTGTGGCACTGCATTGAATCTAGCAAACACGGTTCGTCCGAGCAGTGCGTGGTAGCCGCTGCGGAAGGGGATGATATCAAAGATTAACTCTTCGCTTTGGAAGTTGTCCAGAGAACCGAAGACCACCTCCAGCGTGATTGAGCCCATATAGCGAGCCTCTACGCCTGGTATGACTCCTTTAAAGGTAATCTTTGTTGGTTTGATTCTTGAGGGGTTAATGCCCATCTTCCGCACTGTGTCCTGATAAAGCAGGTTGAGGCTGCTACCACCGTCCATCAGGACACATGTTAGGTGAAACCCATCGATAATTGGGTCGAGGACTAGTGCGGCTGAACCGCCGTGGCGGATACTAGTTGGGTGATCTCGATGATCAAAGGTTATCGGGAACAACGACCATGGATTAAATTTTGGGGTGACTGGCTCTACCACGTAGACGTCCCTAAGTGCTCGCTTGTGCTCCCTTATGGGGATGTGTGTAGAGTATATCATGTTCACCATTTTGACTTGAGGGCAAAATTTCTTCTGATCCCCAGTGTTCGGCTGCCGGAGCTCTTCGTCCTCGTCCTCACTTTGTGATCCCTTTTCTTTGTTTTCGGCATTTAACTTGCCAGCCTGTTTGAAAACCCAACGGTATCTGTTGGTGTGATTGGCTTGTTTATCTGGGGTACCATGTATCTGGCATGGACGATCGAGTATGCGATCCAGGCTGGATGGTCCCTCACTGTTCCTTTTGTAGGGCTTCTTTCGCTGGCTGGACTTGGAGCCGCTGAATCCGGCGTTAACGGTGGTGTCATCGGTGTTGTCGCTATTGCTTCAGCGTTTGTCTCTATTGCGCCAGAGCTTGCCGGTGCTGTTCTTGGCCTCGAAGGGGCCTGTCTGGCTGGCTGTGTTTTTGCTACGAGCCAGCCAACTGTCCTCACCCGCGCAAAAGCGGGTCATGAGTGCCGTAAGAAATGCCATTGACTTCGGCTTTTCTTGGCCAAGGTGGCGTGCTAGCCATTCTTCACGGATGCCGTGTTTAAAGGCCGCTGGGGCTTCGGCATCCGGACAGTCAACAATATAGTTCTTTTTGGTTAGGAACCTAGTCCAGATTTTTCTGGCTGATTCTCCAGGTTTTTGAACTATGGGGCTTAAGTCGTCGGCATCGGGTGGTCGGACATATGTACCTTGGAAGTTGTCAAGGAAGGCTTCTCCCAAGTCCTCCCAGCTACCGATGGAATTTTCGGGCAGGCTATTTAGCCAGTGTCGAGTTGGCCCTTTGAGCATTAGTGGGAGGTATTTGATGGCATGGAGGTCGTCTCTGTGGGCCATGTGGATGTGGAGAATAAAGTCCTCAATCCATACTGCGGGATCGGTTGTTCCATCGTATGATTCAATATTGACGGGCTTGAACCCCTCGGGGAATTCGTGATCCAGCACCTCATCTGCGAAGCAGAGAGGGTGTGTGTTACGCCCCCGATTCAATCGTACACTAATCATACACGCAAACGTGTATGATCAAGATCAGGGACTCACGGGAAGATATCACAACACAACTCTACAAATAAAATAAGTCATACAAGCATCATATTACAAGCCAGGGGCCTCGAGGGCTCGAGTACAAGAGCTCGATCATAGACGAGTCAGCGGAAGCCACAATATCTGAGTACATACATAAGTTAAACAAGTTTGCCTTAAGAAGGCTAGCACAAACTGGGATACAGATCGAAAGAGGCGCATGCCTCCTGCCTGGGATCCTCCTAAACTACTCCTGGTCGTCGTCAGCATGCTACACGTAGTAGTAGGCACCTCCCGAGTAGTAGTAGTCATCATCGACGGTGGCGTCTGGCTCCTGGACTCCAACGTCTTGTCGCAGCAATCGGATATAGGATGGGGGAAAAAGGGGGAGAAAAGCAACCATGAGTACTCATCCAAAGTACTCGCAAGCAAGGAGCTACACTACATATGTATGCATTGGTATCAAATGGAATACGGGTATCATATGTGGACTCAACTGCAGAATGCCAGAATAAGAGGGGGATAGCTAGTCCTATCGAAGACTACGCTTCTGGTAACCTCCATCTTGCAGCAGAAGAAGAGAGTAGATGGTAAGTTCACCAAGTAACATCGCATAGCATAATCCTAACCGATGATCCTCCCCTCGTCGCCCTGTGAGAGAGCGACCACCGGTTGTATCTGGCACTTGGAAGGGTGTGTTTTAATAAGTATCCGGTTCTAATTGTCATAAGGTCATGGTACAACTCCAAGTCATCCTGTTACCGAAAATCACGACTATTCGAATAGATTAACTTCCCTGCCTGGGTGCACCACATTTCCCAACATGCTCGATCCCATTTGGCCGGACACCCTTTCCTGGGTCATGCCCGGCCTCGGAAGATCAACACGTCGCAGCCCTACCTAGGCACAATAGAGAGGTCAGCACGCCGGTCTAAATCCTATGGCGCAGGGGTCTGGGCCCATCGCCCATTGCACACCTGCATCTTGCGTGGGTGGCCGGAAGCAGAACTAGCCCCCTTAATACAAGAGCAGGCTTACGTTCCAATCCAGCGCGCGCCGCTCAGTCGCTGACGTCACGAAGGCTTCGGCTGATACCACGACGTCGAGTGCCCATAACTGTCCCCGCGTAGATGGTTAGTGCGTATAGGCCAGTGGCCAGACTCATATCAAGTACCAAGATCTTGTTAAACGTGTTATCTTGAAATAACCATGAACACCGACCAGGGCCAGGCCCACCTCTCTCCTAGGTGGTCTCAACCCGCCCTGTCACTTTGCCACAAAGATCAACTCGCGGGTACTCGTACGAGCCGACCCGTCTTTTAGTCATCACATGAATCATGTATAAAGTATATAGTATATATCCACGATCACCTCCCGAGTGATCACGGACCGATAGTATAGCATGGCAGACGGACAAGAATGTAGGGCCACTAATAATAAACTAGCATCCTATACTAAGCATTAGGATTACATGTAAAGGTAACAATAGTAGTAGCAAGGACATGCTATGCATCAGGATAGGATTAACGGAAGCAGTAACATGCTACACTACTCTAATGCAAGCAGTAGGGAGAAGAGTAGGCGATATCTGGTGATCAGGGGGGGCTTGCCTGGTTGCTCTGGCAAGAGAGAGGGGTCGTCAACATCGTAGTCGTACTGGGTGGCAACGACATCGGTCTTGGTGTCTAGCGAGAGAAGAGGGGGAAGAAACAATAAATATAATGCAAAAAAATGCATGATGATGCATGACATGACAAAGCGTGATGCTAGGTGTGCCCTAATGCGGTACGAGGTGGTACCGGTGAAGGGGGAAACATCCGGGAAATTATCCCCGGTGTTTCGCGTTTTTGGACAAACGAACCTGAGGGGGAAGTTACGTGTTCGCTATGCTAGGGATGCGTGGCGGATGAACGGGCTGCGTATCCGGTTTTGTCTCGTCGTTCTGAGCAACTTTCATGTTGAAAATAATTTAATCCGAGTTACAGATTAAAAGATATGATTTTCTAAAGATTTTATTATTATTCTAAAATTATTTTTAATTTGAAAAGAAATGCTAAATTGCTAGGCGCACCCAGCATAGTGTACACAAAAGTGTACCCAGTGGCTGACAGGTGGGCCAGAGGGACCCAGTTGACCAGTCAACGTTTGACTGGTCAACACGGGTGGGACCCCCGTGTCATTGACTGTTTTAGTTAATTAGGGTTTAGGTTAATTAGTTAGGCTTAATTAGTTGTTTTAGTTTAATTAATCAAAATTAACTAAGTTAATTAATCCTTTAATTAATTAATTAATAATTTTATTTATTTATTATTTATTTTTTAAACTTTTTTAACGTTCTAGGGCGGCCCCCCTTGTCATTGGCCCATAGGGGTCCAGCGGGCTACCGGGCGCGGTTACTGGGGCGAAGCCCTGTGAGCGTGCGGGCGCCCGTAAGGGAACCCGGGGTGCAGGCGGAGGCCACCGGGGCGCGGCGGGGCGCTAGAGGCCGGCGAGGTAGGGGGAAGGGCCGGCCAGCTCCGGCGAGCGGCGGGGCCGGGCCGACCACGCGACAGGGGAAGAGGCCCCGGGCGCGGCCATGTCCAGCCAGGCGCGAGGGGGGACAAGCGGGCGCGGCCTGGGCGTCGTGTAGGCAGCAGCAGCAGTGGCCACGCGCAGTAGCAACGCAGCAGCAGCAGCGACATCAAGTGCAGGGGCGGCGGCGAAACAGCAGGGCAACGACAGCGGGGTGCGGAGGCAGGCGCAGGGCGTGCGCTGGGGTGCGGGACAGCGTGGGCGCAGCAAACAGAGGAAGGCCTGGGGCGCGGGCGGGCGGCTTGTAGGGCGCGCACGAGCGGCGATGGGCGCGCACGGCGCTGGAGAACGGGGTGCGCGGTGATGTGGTGAGTGCGCGCGGGGGGTTGCGTCGACGAGCGCGAGCGCGCGAGGGAGAGGGAGGGAGCGAGGCGCGTGCTCACTGGGGTCGTAGGGGACGGGGCAACGGGGCACGGGGAGGGGATGGGGACGACGCGTGGCGGGGAAGCAGGCCGGCGGAGAAGTCCGGCGAGGCGGCGCGGTCTCCAGGCGGCGACGGGCGACGGCGTCGGGCGCCTCCTCCTCGATCCCGATCCAATCGGGGAGAGGGGGAGGAGATATTTTGCGGGGGTCTGGGGGTGTGTCGGTGGCGGTTCGGGGTTACGGGGGTGTGGGGATAAGGGAGTGGGGGAGGTGCGTGGCTGGGCCGGCCTGGTTGGTCTGGTTGGCCAACTGGGCCAAGGCCCGGAAGGGGTTTTTCTTTTTTTAGTTTTTGTTAGTTCTGGTTTTGTGTTTTCCTTTTCTTTTTATTTATTTTTCTTTTCCGTTTTAATCCATTTTAAAATTCTTAGGCACTTTATAAAAATGCGTTTATTACACCATAATTAAATATGCAAATTATGGCACTGCCCGAATATTTTTGTTTTAACTTTTGAAAACTTTTATAATTTAACTTTATTTTAATTTTTGAATTTGACTCGATTTTGGACTAATGGTAGATTATCAACAGTAACCGTGGTGACGTGGCATGATTAGCGTTGGATTACTGTAGCATGATTATCCGGGCGTTACAAATCTCCTCCACTACAAGAAATCTTGTCCCGAGATTTAGGAGGTAGAAGGAAACAGTGCGGGGTATTCATCACGCAGGCGGTCCTCGCGTTCCCAAGTGGCTTCGTCTTCAGAGTGATTCAACCACTGGACTTGAGGAACTTGATCGCCTTCTGACGTGTGCGGCGTTCAGCTTGGTCGAGAATGCGGACCGGATGCTCTTTATAGGAGAGGTCCTGTTGCAATTCGGGCACTTCATGATCCACTGCTCGGATTGGATCCTTGAAGCAACGGCGGAGCTGTGACATGTGGAACACATTGTTAACCTGGGAAAGGTTCGGCGGAAGCTCCAGTTGATATGCCACCTTTCCATGCCTTTCGAGAATAGTGAAGGGACCGATATAGCGAGGAGCTAGCTTGCCCTTGATCCCGAAGCGGTGAGCACCCTTCATTGGTGTAACTCGAAGATAAGCCTTTTCGCCAGGTTGATAGACCATGTCTTTGTGATGACGGTCATACTGACTTTTCTAACGTGACTGAGCAGTCTTGAGATTCTCGCGGATAATGCGAACTTGTTCTTCGGCCTGTTGGATAATATCCAGACCGAAGAGTGGATGTTCCCCAGTTTCTGACCAGTTCAGAGGGGTTCGACACTTTCGTCCATATAGCACTTCGAAGGGGGACATCTTCAGACTAGCTTGATAGCTATTATTATAAGAGAACTCGGCATATGGAAGAGATTCCTCCCATTTCTTGCCGAAGGAAATTACACAAGCTCGAAGCATGTCTTCGAGAACTTGGTTGACACGTTCAACCTATCCTTGCGACTGAGGATGAAACGCCGTACTGAACGACAGATGAGTTCCCATAGCTTCTTGGAAACTTGCCCAAAATCTTGAAGTGAATAAGCTGCCACGGTCTGAACTGATAACCACAGGAATTCCGTGAAGTGAAACAATTCTGGTCATGTAGAGAGTAGCAAGCCGACTAGCAGTGATTGTCTCTTTGACCGCCAGAAAATGTGTGTCGGTGTCAAAACCGGCGGATCTCGGGTAGGGGGTCCCGAACTGTGCGTCTAGGCCGGATGGTAACAGGAGGCAAGGGACAGGAAGTTTTACCCAGGTTCGGGCCCTCTCGATGGAGGTAAAACCTTACGGCCTGCTTGATTAATATTGATGATATGGGTAGTACAAGAGTAGATCTACCACGAGATCGGAGAGGCTAAACCCTAGAAGCTAGCCTATGGTATGATTGTTGTTGTCTATGTTGTCCTACGGACTAAAACCCTCCGGTTTATATAGACATCGGAGAGGGTTAGGGTTACACAAAGTCGGTTACAATGGTAGGAGATCTACATATCCGTATCGCCAAGCTTGCCTTCCACGCCAAGGAAAGTCCCTTCCGGACACGGGACGGAGTCTTCAATCTTGTATCTTCATAGTCCAGGAGTCCGGCTGAAGGTATAGTCCGGCTATCCGAACACCCCCTTATCCAGGACTCCCTTAGTAGCCCCCGAACCAGGCTTCAATGATGATGAGTCCGGCGCGCAGATTGTCTTCGACATTGCAAGGCGGGTTCTCCCCCAAATTCCGTGTACCTGTTGAATAAAGTATGGTTTCTTGTAGATGTTGCGCTCCTCGGCTTCTACGCCCAATAATGGCCTCTTCCCACGTGTCAAACGAATATGAAAAGTCTGAGTGTTTTTACATTCACACCCCTAGCCGCGTAAATGAGCTGCCCTATTTAAGGGGACGGGGATTTAGATCCAAACCACATCTTCCCCCCTTCGCGAGTGTTCATCAGAGCGCATCCGACAAAGGTCCCTTCCACCATGGCCAGCCGTCGCAACTCCTCCTTTCGCCCTTCCAGCCCTCAGCCCGGATATTGGGAGAGATGTTCCATCCCGCACAGCGAGCTAGTGACGCTCCAGACCAAGGGATTTCTCCCCCCGGCCTACATGATCCTGGTTCGAGCCGGTCTTGCCATCTATAACGGCGGAAAGCAAGCGGAGAGTGCCCCCAATCCCTCCAAAGGAGAGCGGGTATGCCTTGTCCCTTATTTAATAACGGGGCTCGGGTTTCCAATCCATCCATTTCTCCGGGGGCTGCTGGAGTTCTACGGCCTCCAACTACACAATCTCACGCCTGCCTCCGTATTGCATATCGCGGGCTTCGTAGCCCTCTACGAGCTGTTTTTGGGCGTCGAGGCTCATTTTGGGCTATGGAAAAGGTTATTTTGCCTTGTGCCCCGCTCTAAGGAGGGGTCAATGTATCAAGTGGGCGGAGCCGAAGTGTGGCGCATCGCCGGGACCGGATATCTGTCCGGAACCCCAAAGAAGGCGTCCGAAGACTGGCCCTCGGAATGGTTTTATATAGAAGACGTCCCGCTGCCGGATCCTGTTCGGATCGGCCTCCCTGAATTCGACAGTGCTCCCTTAAAAAAGCGCCTAAGCTGGCGTCCATGGAACCCTCAGAGGGAAAGTGACAGGGACATCATTTACCTGATGGGCCGAATAAGATTGTTAGCCCATTCCGGACTAACCATGATTGGGGTTATGG
>NC_041384.1:455876430-455897891 GCF_002162155.2 Triticum dicoccoides | reverse complement strand
GGGGGGGTGCAGCCGCTTCAGTATAGAAGCCACCCCATGTGGGTCTTCAACGGGGAGGACGACGCCACCCGCTACGGTCGTAAGGGGCCGGATTCAGCTGCCGCTCTAGTAAAGATCTTGTCCACTTTGTATAAGGGAGAAGAGGAGGAATTTCTCTGCATCAACCCATAGGGTGGATTCTCTATGCACAATCCCCCAAGCTGGGTAAGCGGTCGCATTTACTTGCCCATCTGTTTTGTATTCCCATTGTTAAATATTCAGTCTGACGACTTCAACGCAGGAACTGCGCCGAGCTGTTAAGGAAATAAGCAGCCCTCCTCCACAACCCGAGGACCCAGGACGGTCCCTCGACCCGGCCTCTCAAGAGGATCCGGACATATCTGTGGAGCTGATTGATGGAGTGTTCCATCAATTGAGCAAGGACAACGCCTTGGTGGCCATTACGGTCGATTACCCGGGGCTAATCCCGGCCTCCCAGGTAACTGAGATCGAAGTCCCAGTACCCCGAATAGGTGTCCTCCCTCTCGTGTTTTCAGTTTCCTGATTACAACCGAGCTTTGCAGGGGAGGTTTTTGAGGCGGAAGGCCGAACCTGCGGCGACAAGCCAACGAGGGGCCGCAGGGCCCCGTAGACAGAAAAGAAGTGTAGTCCGGACCGAGACGTCAGCGCAAAGGTATGGCGCGCCCCCTTATACTAGGTGTTATACCTTCGAGGCACATTGACACTCGTGCTCTTTTCAGGACAAAGAGACCCCGCCAGACTATATCCAGAGAGGCTGCCAATCGCGCCTCCACCAGCCAGGCTCCAAAGCCTGGTCCGGAGGCGGAGGCGAACGCAAGGCGCTCGCCAGACACTCCTCCGACGGAGTCTGTGGACGGGTTGTCTGCCACCAACTCTGAGGTGGAGAGTGCCATGAACCACAGGCGTCGCCGAACAATTCTTCACGACGCTTGTTTCTCCCAAGGGGCGTTAGATGCCTTCAATTCGGGAGATGCGTACCTCCGTGCCGCTCAAAATGGTCTAGCCAAAGCCACGGAGCAATATGTAAAAGACATACGGGTAAGAAAATTTTGGTAATTATATATATACCAGTAGCCCCCGAGACTTGAAATAGTTAGAATAACTTATTTAAGGATCATTTGTTATGCAGGTTCTTACAGAAAAGAATTCCCTACTGTCCAAGGAGCTGGAAGAGTGCAAAGCCCAACTTGAGGCCGCACTAGCCGCAGCAGGGGAGCCCAAGGAGACCCCCTCTGGTAATATACACTTCGAAAGATAAGTATTTTGCGAAGCACGGCATGGGTGCGAATCTGACAAATGAAATTGCAGATGGAGCCGGATTGAATCCGGAAAGGCAACACCTCCTACGCCAGATAAAGGCTGGTGAGAAGGTGCTGACAAAGGTGAGGCGGAAGAAGAACGATCTCCAAGATGCCAACACCAAGCTGGGCGTCGAGCTGAAAGATGTTCGTGCCCAGCTGGCAGACTCTGTGAAGGAGAATTAGCGGCTTCGGCGTGGCATATTTAGTAAGTGCTTGAACGAACCTTTGAAAGAAAGTTCGGCGGGGAAGTGGACTAACAGAGCAATGTCTATAGGTGTGCTAACAGGTCGTCCTGCAGAGGAGATGCCCGGTTCTATAGGTGACCTTCTTCCCGAGCTCTCGCAACTGCTCGATCAAGTTCCGCAGGCGATGCAAGGTCTTGAAGAGCTTGCGGAGAGGCTAAAGGGAGCACGGCGACGCTTCTGATTGTGGAACATATCGGCCTGCCGTCAAGGCGCTAGGGAGGCCTGGGCCATGGTGAAGACACGGTACACAAAGGCTGACCCCAACCACATGGCCGAGGTCGGTCCTGTGGGCCCTGATGGGAAGGAGATCCATGTAAGCTTGGTATACGGCCAAGTAGAGTTGGCCGCAAAGTATTCCCAGCAAGACTGTAAATTAGACAGCCTGTTAGATGGTATTTGAAGAGGAATACAATCAGTCAAAATGACTATGTAATTTAATTGACATTTATAATGCCTTCTAGCCGGATTGTAGATCATTTGTCATGGTCGACCTTTTTTTCATGGCCGACCTTTTCGCTTCAGCCTCGGGACCTGACGGTCTGGAGTGTGTCCGAACTCCCATGCGGTTATATAGGAACCGGGGAATGCATGGAGACCAGGCGTAGGGGTCATTAGTGTGTGAACAGACAAGTGCCCGACTAGTTATGTTATATTACATGGTTAGTAAGAAACATCTTCCAGGGAGAATAGTTCCGTTAGGGGTTCCTTTCCTTGGGAGGCATGCCCTAAAGTGCATGTCCATGCTGCGAAAAGAAACGCAGGAAAAACATCTGGGGGCATATAGATAAATAAAAAAAGATCATCTTTAGTTCACCGACCGAATATTCCCTTAAGAACGCTAGCTTTCGGCTTCACCCAGTCTGAGGTACACGTCCGGCTGACCCGACAGTAACAATCGTAGAGGTGCTCCCTTTACCACCTAGCCGAATAATCGGGAATGTAGGGGTAAGCACAGGAGCCACGCAACCCAGCTTGGCCAAAACTTAAGTCATATCGATGCATATAATAGTGAATAAAAGGTACATGCGGAAGTGTGACACATGTGTTGGGCATGAAGCCCGTATAAATAAGCTTCTGTTTAAATAAGCCCCCAGGTTTAATGAGCGCGGATAGCGCGTCACTTTATGAGCTTTTAAAGACTATACGAGAGAGAGAAGAAGAGGAATGTAAGACAGAAAGTATATAAAAAATGGACAGAGGAAGGAGACGAACACAGAGTCCGACGCTAGGCATAGAATCTTCGGAGATGGGCTGCGTTCCATGGGTTCGGCCCGAGTCGGTTATCCGATGCATTTCGCAGGCGGTACGCTCCACCAGTTAGGACTTGGTCAATTATGAAGGGTCCTTCCCACTTGGGCTTGAGTTTGTCCTTTTTCTTGTCCGGCAGGCGTAGAACTAATTCTCCAACGTTGTAATTTTTGGCCCGTACTTCTCTGCGTTGGTATCTTCGAGCCTGCTGTTGATAGAATGCGGAACGGGCTTTTGCCACGTCACGCTCCTCCTCTAATGCGTCCAAACTGTCCTGCCGATCGAGCTCGGCTTCTCTTTCTTCGTACATGCGCACTCGAGGTGAGTCATGAATTATGTCGCAAGGCAAAACTACCTCTGCGCCGTACACCATAAAGAATGGTGTGTATCCGGTGGTGCGATTCGGCGTGGTCCGCAGCCCCCAGAGTACGAAGTCGAGCTCCTCTACCCAGTGTGTGTTAGATTCCTTGAGGGACCGCACTAATCTGGGTTTAATGCCGCTCATGATAAGACCATTTGCACGTTCGACCTGGCCGTTAGTTTGTAGGTGATAGACGGAAGCATAATCGAGCTTGATGCCCATGTTTTTGCACCAGAGTTTTACCTCGTCGGCCGTAAAGTTCGTGTCGTTATCAGTGATGATGCTGTGGGGGACGCCATAACGGTGTACAACCCCGGATATAAAGTCTATCACAGGTCCGGATTCGGCCATCTTAACAGGCTTGGCTTCTATCCATTTGGTGAACTTATCCACCATGACCAGTAAGTATTTTTGCTTGTGGGTTCCACCTTTAAGGGGTCCAACCATGTCAAGCCCCCAAACCGCGAAGGGCCAAGTGATGGGGATAGTTTGGAGGGCGGTGGGTGGCATATGGCTTTGGTTTGCAAAGAGCTGGCAACCGGTGCATCATTGGACTAGGTCCTGGGCGTCTGCCCGGGCCGTCGGCCAGTAAAAGCCTGTGAGGAAGGCCTTACTCACAAGGGACCGAGCTGCAGCGTGATGATCGCTGAGTCCGGCATGAATTTCAACCAGGAGGTTCCGCCCTTCCTCTTCGGAGATGCACCTTTGAAGGACTCCGGTAGTGCTTTTCTTATAAAGCTCTCCCTTGTGGACTTTCTAGGCTTTGGATCGCCGCACTATGCAGCGTGCCTCATTTTGGTCCTCGGGGAGTTCCTTCCTAATAAGGTAGGCGAGGAATGGTTCTGTCCACGGGGCGATGACGACCATTATTACGTGGGCTGAAGGTGTTATTTCATTGGCAGAGCCGCTGATTGTGTCAGAATGTTCGGTGTCGGGCAGTGCGGTTGGGTCCGGGCTGTTGTTGTGCGGCTCCCCTTCCCATACTATGGATGGCTTGAACAGCCTTTCCAAGAAGATGTTGGGGGGGACTACATCGCGTTTCGCGCCGATGCGTGCCAGGACATCTGCCGCCTGATTATTTTCCCGGGCTATGTGGTGAAATTCAAGCCCTTTGAACCGAGCTGGCATTTTTAGGACGGCGTTGCGTTAAGCCGCCTTCTTTGGATCGTTGGCATCAAAGTCTCCATTTATTTGGGATATTGCGAGGTTCGAGTCCCCGCGCACCTCTAGGCGTTGAATCCCCATGGATACTGCCATCCGGAGACCATGTAAAAGGGCTTCATATTCGGCTGCATTGTTGGAGTGTGTGTACATAATCTGGAGTATGTATTGAACTGTGTCTCCTATGGGGGACGTCAAAACGACGCCAGCCCCCAGTCCGGCCAACATCTTGGAGCCGTCAAAATGCATGATCCAATTTGAATATGTGTCGTACTCTTTAGGGAGTTCGGCCTCCATCCATTCTGCGACGAAGTCGGCCAAGACTTGCGACTTGATGGCTCGCCATGGCTTATAAGTTATGTCGAACAGGAGGAGCTCAATGGCCCATTTTGCAATCCGGCCAGTTGCATCACGGTTGTTTATAATATCGTTAAGTGGTACTTCCGAGGCTACTGTTATTGAACACTCTTGAAAGTAGTGTCGTAGCTTCCGGGATGCCATGAATACCGCGTACGCAATCTTTTGATAATGCGGGTACCGTGATTTGCAGGGAGTGAGGACAGTGGACACATAATAGACCGGCTTTTGAAGGGGGAATTTGTGCCCGTCCATTTCTCGTTCGACAACGAGTACTGCGCTTACAACCTGATGTGTTGCTGCAATGTACAATAGCATTGGTTCGCCAGTGTTTGGCGCGGCCAGGACTGGGTTTGTTGCTAATATGGCTTTTATTTCGTCGAGTCCGGCCGTGGCTGCATCCGTCCATTCGAAGTGTTCGGTGCACCGAAGGAGGCGGTAGAGGGGTAGGGCCTTTTCTCCCAAGCGGGAGATAAAGCGGCTTAGAGCCGCCATGCATTCGGTTAACTTTTGTATTTGTTTGAGGTCCTTTGGGATATCCAGTTGCGACAAAGCTCGGATCTTGGATGGATTTGCTTCAATTCCTCTACCGGCTACAATGAAGCCCAAGAGCTTTCCGACTGGAACGCCGAAAACGCATTTTTCCGGGTTGATCTTGATGTCATACGTTCGGAGGTTATCGAATGTGAGCCTCAAGTCGTCTACTAGAGATTCGACATGTCTTGTTTTGACGACCACATCATCTACATATGCCTCCACTGTTTTGCCGATCTGGTTTGCCAGACATGTCTGAATCATGCGCTGATATGTTGCGCCGGCGTTTTTGAGCCCGAAGGGCATTGTGTTGAAGCAGAATGGGCCGTATGGTGTGATGAATGCCGTTGCGGCTTGGTCTGGTTCTGCCATCTTGATTTGATGGTAGCCAGAATATGCGTCGAGGAAACACAACAAATCATGTCCTACGGTAGCGTCGATAATTTGATCGATGCGGGGGAGTGGGAAGGGATCCTTTGGGCAAGCCTTGTTAAGGTCCTTAAAGTCAATGCACAGGCGCCAGGATTTGTCCTTCTTTGGTACCATCACCAGGTTTGCTAGCCAGTCCGGATGTTTTATATCTCTGATGAATCCGGCCTCCAATAGCTTTGCTAGCTCTTCTCCCATGGCCTGTCTCTTAGGTTCGAAAAAACGCCGAAGAGCTTGCTTGACAGGTTTGAATTCTTTTAGGATATTTAAGCTGTGCTCGGCTAGCCTGCGCGGGATTCCTGGCATGTCTGAAGGGTGCCAGGCGAAAATGTCCCAGTTCTCTCGTAGGAACTCTCGCAGTGTGGCATCTACATCAGGGTTCAAATGTGCCCCGATGGAGGCTGTTTTATTGGGGTCCGTTGGATGGACCTAGAATTTGACTATTTCGTCCGCCGGTTTAAAGGAGGTGGACTTGGATCTTTTGTCGAGTACCACGTTGTCTCTATTCACCGTGGAGCGCAGTGCAGTCAGTTCCTCAGCTGCTAGGGCTTCAGATAGTGCCTCAAGGGCCAGTGCGGCTGTCTTGTTTTCGGCGCGGAGTGCTATGTCCGGATCACTAGCGAGGGTGATGATCCCGTTGGGCCCGGGCATCTTGAGCTTCATGTACCCGTAATGGGGTATTGCTTGGAAGATTGTAAACGCTTCCCGCCCTAGCAGAGCGTGATAACCGCTGCTGAACGGAGCCACATGGAACGTGACCTCTTCGGACCTGTAATTATCCGGCGTGCCGAACACCACATCTAGTGTGATTTTTCCTGTATAGCGCGCTTCCCGACTGGGGATTATTCCTCTAAAGGTTGTGCTGCTTCGCTCAATGCGGTTCCAGTCTATTTTCATTTTTTGAAGGGTTTCCTCATAAATGAGGTTCAATCCGCTGCCGCCGTCCATGAGTACCTTGGTAAGACGAAAGCCATCCACTATTGGACTGAGGACCAATACGGCTGGTGCTCGGGCTGTTTAGAATTTAGGTTCATCACTGGCGTTAAAGGTAATAGCCGTGTCACTAAGTGGATTTATTGTTGCTACTTGGTAGACTTCGGCAAGGCTGCGAAGTGTCCTTTTTCGCATATTATTTGATGCGAAAGTCTCGAAGACTGTTAATACCGTATTGGTGTCTCTGGGGTGGCTTTCTGTGGCCTCCGGAATTAGGATTTTCGCCAATTTTGGCCACCTGCCGGAGTATCCAACATGCTCTAAGGCTGTGAGTTGGTGTGGCATCCTCTGTACTGTGAATTTTACAGGGTCCATTAAGCCATCCTTTCAATACGGTTCCATGCCCTGTAGAGGGTTTT
Source organism: Triticum dicoccoides (assembly GCF_002162155.2). NCBI lineage: Eukaryota > Viridiplantae > Streptophyta > Magnoliopsida > Poales > Poaceae > Triticum > Triticum dicoccoides. The sequence goes on along the minus strand of NC_041384.1, from coordinate 455,890,882 downwards.
TGCTTTTTGGTGTTTGACCCGGGTGTCTGGCGATGATGCACCCTTTTATTTCGGACTGGGTTTGCATTCAGGGCCGGATTGTCCCAAAATTTTATTTCGGTTTTCTAGGCGCTTTCCATCGCACAGTACTTTCGTACTATGGACGCCAAGTCAGCGAAGCGTGTAATATCACGGCGACTTATGGCGTTGAGGATACCCTTGTTCGTGCAATTATTGCAGAAGAATGAAATCGCGTCTTCCTCGCGGTAGTCCTTTATCCTGTTCATAACCAGAAGGAATCTGGCCCAGTAATGATGTATTGTTTCTTCGGGCTCTTGCCTAATTTGGGATAGATTGCTAATGTGCGGGTGGGTGGGCGGAATTAAATCCGAAGCCTCACCCCATCTGAGGCTCAGAGGCCGAGGAATTTCCAAACTCGAAAATTTGGATTCCTGGATGTTGTCCAATGAATCCAATCCGTCGCCTGACTCTAAGTTCAGGTCTTGAGTGATATCCTCCCCTCCGCGGGTATCCGGCTTAGAGGGATCGGGAATCCGGACGTAATGAGTCCTTAAGATAGATGAAGGGTCGCCGCACTGTCCCTCTACCACGGCAACATGATGGGTGACTTGGGGAGAGTTAATCTCTCTCAGATCAGGTTTAGGCCCAATCTGGTCGTAATTCGTAGCGACTCCCAGGGCGGCAAAGCGATCCAAGAGCTCGTTTATGGAGGAGAGCTCCATTGGATCTAACTGCTCGGCGAGTTCCGAGCTGACATGAACATTGTTTTCGATGGCTCGAGAGGTCATCGTCGGCTCAAAAGCCGAACAGGCGGTCATAAGAAAACCACCTAGCCGGAGGGTTTGGCCGACATCCAAAGCTCCCTTAGCAGCGGTGCCGTCTTTAAAGACGGGGTGAGGCATCCTTCCTGATGGCGACGACACAGAGGAACTCTCAATGAAAGCACCAATGTCGGTGTCAAAACCAGCGAATCTCGGGTAGGGGGTCCCGAACTGTGCGTCTAGGCCGGATGGCAACAGGAGGCAAGGGACACGAAGTTTTACCCAGGTTCGGGCCCTCTCGATGGAGGTAAAACCCTACGTCCTGCTTGATTAATATTGATGATATGGGTAGTACAAGAGTAGATCTACCACGAGATCGGAGAGGCTAAACCCTAGAAGCTAGCCTATGGCATGATTGTTGTTGTCTATGTTGTCCTACGGACTAAAACCCTCCAGTTTATATAGACACCGGAGAGGGTTAGGGTTACACAAAGTCGATTACAATGGTAGGAGATCTACATATCCGTATCGCCAAGCTTGCCTTCCACGCCAAGGAAAGTCCCTTCCGGACACGGGACGGAGTCTTCAATCTTGTATCTTCATAGTCCAGGAGTCCGGCTGAAGGTATAGTCCGGCTATCCGAACACCCCCTTATCCAGGACTCCCTCAATGTGCAACTTTAGAAAGCCGGTCAATGATGACAAGAATAGCATCATTACCTTTCTGCGATTTTGGAAATCCAGTGATGAAGTCCATTTCAACATGGTTCCATTTCCATTCAGGAATAGAGATAGGTTGCAGAGTTCTAGGAGGCCTTTGATGCTCTGCTTTGATATGGCGGCAAATGTCACACTCAGCAACATAACGAGCAATGTCCTGCTTCATATTAGACCACCAGAATCTTTGACGAATAGCCTGGTACATCTTTGTACTACCAGGAAGAATAGACAAAGGCGTATCATGAGCTTCTTTCATAACCTCTTTAGTCTGATCCAGGTTTTTCCTTGAACATGGTACCACTAGGCGGCCTTTGAAGTACAAGGCGCCATCATCGGCGATAGTGAAGAATGAGGGCTTTCCTTCTACTAGATGGCGTTTAATCTTATGGACTTCAGGGTCATAACCTTGAATAGTCTTTATACCAGCTACAAGATCTAATACGACAGCCAGGGTATTTAGAGAACCCTTAGTAACAACAAGAATATTCATCTTGCGGAACTCCGGGGGAGGGGGAGCGAGTGCTCCAGGAGGAACAATATGAAGGTTCAGCTTTCTAAATTCTTCGACAAGCGAGGGCTGAACTTTGTGAACCTGGAGGTGGTTGCAGTAAGACTTGCGGCTCAAGGCATCAGCCATTACATTAGCCTTGCCGGGGGTATATGATATACCCACATCAAAGTCTGCAACAGTCTCCATCCATCTCTGCTGACGGAGGTTCAGATCTGGCTGAGTAAACAGATACTTCAGACTTTGGTGGTCGGTGAAGATATCGCAACGATTACCGAGAAGGTAATGTTGCCACTGCTTCAGTGCATGAATGACAGCAGCAAGCTCGAGGTCGTGAAATGGGTAGTTTTCTTCGTGAGGGCGCAGTTGACGAGAGGCATAAGCAATCACTCTGCGCTCTTGCATTAGGACACAGCCTAATCCTTGATGGGAAGCGTCGCAGTAAATGACGAAGTCCTTCTTAGTATCAGGTGGAGCAAGCACTGGGGCAGAAGTCAACTTGTCTTTGAGCGCCTGGAAACTTTCCTGGCACTTGTCTGTCCAGTCGAACTTGACACCCTTATGCAACAGATTAGTCAGAGGCCTGGCAATCTTGGAGAAGTTCTCAACGAATCGATGGCAATAGCTAGCGAGACCGAGGAAACTTCGGACTTGCTTGACATTCTTCGGAGGAGTCCAATCGAGAATAGCCTGAACTCGTTCAGGGTTGACGACAATACCATCCTTAGAGATGACATGCCCAAGATAGGTCACTTCAGGTAGCCAGAATTCACATTTGGAGAATTTGGCATACAGTTGATGTTCCCGTAGCTTTTCCAGCACACGACGAAGATGTTTAACATGTTCTTCCTTGTTCTTGGAAAATACCAGGATATCATCCAGATAAACCACGACGAACTTGTCGAGGTAATCCATGAATATATTGTTCATCAGACGAGAGAAGGTGGCGGGGGCATTCGTTAAGCCGAATGACATGACGGTGTACTCGTATGATCCATATCGAGTCACGAAGGCGGTTTTTGGGATATCCTCGTCACGAACACGGATCTGGTGGTAACCCAACCTCAAGTCGAGTTTAGAGAACACTGATGAACCAGCCAGTTGATCATACAGATCATTGATCTGAGGAAGAGGATACTTATTCTGAATGGTAGCAGGCTAGTCTAGAACTTCATTGAGAACTTCATTGAGATCAACGTTGTTGGCATGAACACGACCATAAGACCTAGCATTGTTGTTGCGAGGCTGGTTGCTTCCACGGCCAGCTGCGGGAAGGGCCAGTTGATTCCGATTCTGATTGCAATCCCTAGCACGGTGACCTGGTTGACCACACTTATAGCACATACCATTATTGGGAGTGGGAACAGGAGCTTGGGGTGGTGGAGCTGGGAGCCTTGGCTGCCTAGTTGGTGGAGGAGGCAGACGAGGTGCAGCATAGGTCTGCCTTGGGGCAGGTGCAGTTGGCTGGTACATGCTGCTGGGAATCCATATCTTACGCTTCTGCGAGGGCGGGCCCGAAGATGAGCCCGTGTCACGGTTGTCCCTGTGAGAGCTCTGGTGTTCCTGCAGACCAGTTTCGGCATTGATGGCATTGTTCACCAAGGTGGCGAAATCAGCAAAGTCATCCACTAGAAGTGCGAGCTTGATATCAGCTTGAAGGCCATCACAGAACTTCTCCTGTCTGCGTGCATCAGTTGCAATGTCTTCTTCAGCATAGCGGGACAGATCCAGAAACTCCCGCTGATAAGCTCCCACAGTTTTGTTGCTCTGAGTGAGGTTGCGAAACTTGCGCTTCTTACGGTCCATGATTCCCTAAGGAATGAAGCGAGCACGGAAAGCAGCTTGGAAGTCTGGCCAGGTGATGATTGTTCCATGTGGCAAAGTACGCCTGTGGCTGTCCCACCATTGAGTAGCGGGTCCCTTCAAGAAGAAGGAAGCAAAGGTGACATAGCTGGCAAGGGCTACATCAACAGACTCCATCGCATAGGTGATGTCACGGAGCCAGTCATCAGCATCCAGAGGCTGAGTTGAGCTGCGGTACACAGTTGGGTTTAGGCGCACAAAATCCTGCAGAGTTACTGGGGTTGGCTACTGGTTCATATTGGGGCGAGGAAACTGAGCCATCATATTCTCCATGAACTGGCGATTCATCTCAAGCTATTGGATCATACCAGCCATGTACTCAGGCGGTGGTGGGGCGTTGCCACCACGACCACGACCACCTGGTCTAACCATCCTGCTAATATATAACAGGAGGAGTTCAACATTGAGAAATTGCGAGGACAAGAATCATTCATGATGAAACATGCATAATGAAAGGAACACAATAGATACTACATAGTAGTTGGCACATCTTACAAAAGTGATCATGCATAGGGTTCGGTACACAGACTAAGAACATCATAGGCGGCACGCAGGCTCGCGGCGAAGGCATATAACACTATCAAGCAAGCCTACATCAGTCCCGGGAGGAACTGTGGAGGTAGGTGTAGCCTGACAGCTGGTGGTGACGCGAAGGGAAGACCTCCACGCGAGTAGCCTGGGGTCCGCGGATACTCTAGTGCGGAACCCGATGCGCAGGTGGCAGGAGAGGACCAAGTGCTGGAGAGTAGCCTCCCACATCTGGCCAACTGACGCCCTGGGGCATCACAGTCCTGGCAGGGTAGATCGCAGAATGCGACAAATCACCAGATCGGACAGAGGGGTGCAACAGTGTCAGAGCATGATACATGTGCTGATGGGTGGTGTACAACTCGTGGCGAAGAGCTCGGTCAGCTCTATCCAGCCCATCCGCATGCAGAACCAGGTTCTGATGGTAGAAGGGCTCTCGGGTGACAGTGGAGTAGGCAGCAGTGTAGTATCCCTCCGCACCAACATTGGATGCGACAGCAATGTGCCTGAAGGGGGAGGTGTCCAACTCTTGATACTCTCCACGAAGACGTGTTAGAGCAGCATAAGTAGCATCGTGGACCGACATATCGATAGTCACTCCAACACCATGAGCAGTGTGCAGCACAGTAGTGGAGTCATACTCCCGAGAGTAGAGGTGGACGATGGCACGGTACTGCTCCTGGTTGAAGTCCTGATACTCCTCACAGACGGTGTACTCAGGGTGCTAGCGATAACCCGGATAGGTCATCATCTCAACCAACACAACAGGTGATCCTGAGGCACCAATGGTCATCGTGTGGCGCATGACCTGTCTCGTGGGTTCCATCTGAAAACAAGGATGTTTCAAAGGAGTCAACTTGCAGTGTGGATAATGTTCAATATACTACTCTAATGAATAGGTAGGGCTTATCCAACTTTGGGGTGAACGTGGTCACAGGATCCTAATGGTAAAGTTAGTAAAATCATTTAACCCGAGTAGGAGAGAGTTCAGAGTCCCAGAGTAAGGATCGAGGAGTAAAAGATCCTAATACCACCCAGATGGCGACGTGGGCCCGTAAGGCACACAACCATGTTAGTAAAAGTTTTGTAATGTCTAGACTCAACTTCGGCCATGGAGTGTGGAAGGGGGATTCCTATAGGCAGTCATCTCTGATACCAACTTGTTACGCCCCCGATTCAATCGTACACTAATCATACACGCAAACGTGTATGATCAAGATCAGGGACTCACGGGAAGATATCACAACACAACTCTACAAATAAAATAAGTCATACAAGCATCATATTACAAGCCAGGGGCCTCGAGGGCTCGAATACAAGAGCTCGATCATAGACGAGTCAGCGGAAGCCACAATATCTGAGTACAGACATAAGTTAAACAAGTTTGCCTTAAGAAGGCTAGCACAAACTAGGATACAGATCAAAAGAGGCGCAAGCCTCCTGCCTGGGATCCTCCTAAACTACTCTTGGTCATCATCAGTAGGCTGCACGTAGTAGTAGGCACCTCCCGAGTAGTAGTAGTCGTCATCGACGGTGGCGTCTGGCTCCTGGACTCCAACATCTGGTCGCAGCAATCGGGTATAGGAAGGGGGGAAAAGGGGGAGAAAAGCAACCGTGAGTACTCATCCAAAGTACTCGCAAGCAAGGAGCTACACTACATATGTATGCATTGGTATCAAATGGAATACGGGTATCATATGTGGACTAAACTGCAGAATGCCGGAATAGGGGGATAGCTAGTCCTATCGAAGACAACGCTTCTAGTAACCTCCATCTTGCAGCAGAAGAAGAGAGTAGATGGTAAGTTCACCAAGTAACGTCGCATAGCATAATCCAAACCGATGATCCTCCCCTCATCGCCCTGTGAGAGAGCGACCACCAGTTGTATCTGGCACTTGGAAGGGTGTGTTTTATTAAGTATCCGGTTCTAGTTGTCATAAGGTCAAGGTACAACTCCAAGTCATCCTGTTACCGAAGATCACGGCTATTCTAATAGATTAACTTCCCTGCAGGGGTGCACCACATTTTCCAACACGCTCGATCCCATTTGGCTGGACACCCTTTCCTGGGTCATGCCTGGCCTCGGAAGATCAACACGTCGCAGCCCTACCTAGGCACAACAGAGAGGTCAGCACGCCGATCTAAATCCTATGGCGTAGGGGTCCGGGCCCATCGCCCATTGCACACCTGCACGTTGCATGGGCGGCCGGAAGCAGAACTAGCCCCCTTAATACAAGAGCAGGCTTACGTTCCAATCCAGCGCGCGCCGCTTAGTCGCTGACGTCACGAAGGCTTCGGCCGATACCACGACGTCGAGTGCCCATAACTGTCCCCGCGTAGATGGTTAGTGCGTATAGGCCAGTGGCCAGACTCAGATCAAATACCAAGATCTCGTTAAACATGTTATCTTGAAATAACCACGAACGCCGACCAGGGCCAGGCCCACCTCTCTCCTAGGTGGTCTCAACCTGCCCTGTCGCTTCGCCACAAAGATCCACTCGCGGGTACTCCTATGAGCCGACCCGTCTTTTAGTCATCACATGTATCATGTATAAAGTATATAGTATATACCCGCGATCACCTCCCGAGTGATCACGGCCCGATAGTATAGCATGGCAGACAGACAAGAATGTAGGGCCACTGATGATAAACTATCATCCTATAGTAAGCATTAGGATTGCACGTAAAGGTAACAACAGTAGTAGCAAGGACATGCTATGCATCAGGATAGGATTAAAGGAAGCAGTAACATGCTACACTACTCTAATGCAAGCAGTAGAGAGAAGAGTAGGCGATATCTGGTGATCAAGGGGGGGCTTGCCTGGTTGCTCTGGCAAGAGAGGAGGGGTCGTCAACACCGTAGTCGTACTAGGTGGCAGCGGCGTCGGTCTCGGTGTCTAGCGAGAGAAGAGGGGGAAGAAACAATAAATATAATGCAAACAAATGCATGACGATGCATGACATGACAAAGCGTGATGCTAGGTGTGCCCTAATGTGGTACGAGGTGGTACCGCTGAAGGGGGGAAACATCCGGGAAATTATCCCTGGTGTTTCGCGTTTTCGGACAGACGAACCTGAGGGGGAAGTTGCGTGTTCTCTATGCTAGGGATGCGTAGCGGATGAACGGGCTACGTATCTGGATTCGTCTCATCGTTCTGAGCAACTTTCATGTTGAAAATAATTTACTCCGAGTTACGGATTAAAAGATATGATTTTCTAAAGATTTTATTATTATTCTGAAATTATTTTTAATTCGAAAATAAATGCTAAATTGCTAGGCGCACCCAGCACAGTGTACACAAAAGTGTACCCAGTGGCTGACAGGTGGGCCAGAGGGACCCAGTTGACCAGTCAACGTTTGACTGGTCAACAGGGTGGGACCCCCTGTCATTGACTGTTTTAGTTAATTAGGGTTTAGGTTAATTAGTTAGGCTTAATTAGTTGTTTTAAATTAATTAATCAAAATTAACTAAGTTAATTAATCTTATAATTAATTAATTAATTTAACTAATAATTTTATTTATTATTTATTTATTTTTTAACTTTTTTTAACGTTCTGGGGCGGGCCCCCTTGTCATTGGCCCATAGGGGTCCAGCGGGCTACCAGGCGCGGTTACTGGGGTGAAGCCTCGTGAGCGTGCGGGCGCCCGTAAGGGAACCCGGGGCGCAGGCGGAGGCCACCGGGGCGCGACGGGGCGCCAGAGGCCGGCGAGGTAGGGGGAAGGGCCGGCCAGCTTCGGCGAGCGGCGGGGCTGGGCCGACCATGCGACAGTGCAAGAGGCCCCGGGCGCGGCCATGTCCAGCCATGGGCGAGGGGGGGGGGCAAGCGGGTGCGGCCTGGGCGTCGTGTAGGCAGCAGTAGCAGTGGCGGCGCGCAGTAGCAACGCAGCAGCAGCGACAACAAGTGCAGGGGTGGCGGCGAAACAGCAGGGCAACGGCAGCGGGGAGCGGAGGCAGGCGCAGGGCGTGCGCTGGGGTGCGGGACGGCGTGGGCACAGTGAATAGAGGAAGGCCCGGGGCATGGGCTGGCGACTTGCAGGGCATGCACGAGCGGGGATGGGCGCACACGGCGCTGGAGACCGTGGTGCGCGGTGACGCGGTGAGTGCGCGCGCGGGGGGTTGCGGCGACGAGCGCGAGCGCGCGAGGGAGAGGGAGGGAGCGAGGCGCTTGCTCACTGGGGCTGTAGGGGACGGGGGAACGGGGCGCGGGGAGGGGTTGGGGACGACGCGTGGCGGGGAAGCAGGCCAGCGGAGAAGTCCGGCGAGGCGGCGCGGTCTCCAGGCGGCGACGGGCGATGGCGTCGGGCGCCTCCTCCTCGATCCCGATCCAATCGGGGAGAGGGGGAGGAGATATTTTGCGGGGGTGTGGGGGTGTGTCGGTGGCGGTTCGGGGTTGCAGGGGTGTGGGGATAAGGGAGTAGGGGAGGTGCGCGGCTGGGCCGGCCTGGTTGGTCTGGTTGGCCAACTGGGCCAAGGCCCGGTAGGGGTTTTTCTTTTTTTAGTTTTTGTTAGTTTTGGTTTTTTGTTTTCCTTTTCCTTTTATTTATTTTTCTTTTATGTTTTAATCCATTTTAAAATTCTTAGGCACTTTATAAAAATGCATTTATTACACCATAATTAAATATGCAAATTATGGCACTGCCCGAACATTTTTGTTTTAACTTTTGAGAACTTTTATAATTTAACTTTATTTTAATTTTTGAATTTGACTCGGTTTTGGACTAACGGTAGATTATCAACAGTAACCGTGGTGACATGGCATGATTAGCGTTGGATTACTGTAGCATGATTATCCGGGCGTTACAGTGTGCGGCGCCTCTATATCGGGCCGCGTCATGGTGCACCTCCGATGAAGTCCATCTGCGGTTATCGGCCAGGTTGTGACTAGGTTTGTCATGTCCGAATAGGTAGCCGTCATCCCGAGTCGGGAAGCGTCCTCGCGATCCGTAGATTGATTTGGTGTGTCATGCTCTACTGTCCAGCTCCTACCGAAGGTCGTATGTATGGTCCCGGGCTATTATGTCCCTATTTTTGCGAGGCGGTGGGGCGGGCTGTTGTTCGGCCTGAGCTGTCGTTTTATCCCGACCGCGGGTTGGTGATCCGCCGCACTATCCCGACCACGTGGTGGTAAGTCCGCATTGCATGAGGGAGGTATGGAATCTGGTGCCTCCTCATCGAACTGAGGTAGCAGTCTGCGCTTTGGGTAACTCTTGGCTGGGCACTCGAGGCCATATTCTTCGGTTGCCAGGACATCAGTCCACCTTTCAATGAGTAGGTCCTGATCAGCTTGGAGCTGCTGCTGCTTCTTCTTCAGGCTTCTTGCAGTGGCTATTAGCTGGCGCTTGAAGCGCTCCTGCTCGAGGGGTGCCTCAGGCACGATGAAGTCCTCATTGCCGAGGCTCTCATCATCCTTAGAGACTGGACGATAACTATCATCGTCTGGATCATTGGGCATGGCCGGTTTATTAGGGTTATCTTGCCCGTTGTTTTGTTCCTCCTGTTCGGATGCAGCCCCGACATGGTCTTCATTGTTTTCGGCGTTGCCTGGAGTACTATTTTCTCCGCTGCCAGTGTTGCCATCATTTGAGCGACGAGGCTTAGAGCGGCATTTAGGGCGCCGGCGCTTGGACTGTGTCTCAGAAGGTTTATTCGCAACTGGATCTCCTTTGTCATCGTCGCTAGCTTTTTTAGGTGTGTCGACCATGTACACGTCATATGAAGAGGTGGTCGTCCCATGCCTAATGACTGGCGGGTCTTGGCCTTGCTCCTTATCGGCATCGTCGTCTATGCCGTCAATGTCTTCGGAGCCAGAAGCGGGCATGTCGGTTAAGTCCTCGACAGTGGCTATGGAGTGGGTGGCGGGTGGGAAGCGAAATTCTCCCTTGTCAGCCTCTAGCTCGAACCGGACATAGTTCAGCCGTGAGTCCCCCACCGGGGACTGGTTTTTCAATGAATTCAGCACATCGCCAAAGGGCGAGTGTTGGAATACATCTGCAGCGCCGAACTCGATGATTGATAACCGATCCAGCTCGGTGTCTGGGAGCGCGCAAGGTTCGGAACTTATGGTTGGAAACGAGTCCAAAATTCCGTTGACGTTGATATTGCATGGTGTTGAGTTTGTGTGCGGCTCCAACGCAGCGGACTCTTTGTCCTAGGATGGCACGATATGCTCTGGTTCTAAGGCCGTTGCAGCAACAGGGAGCATCTCCTGGATGTGATCCGATGACAGATTTAAGTCATGTTCATCTGGGCGAGGGGGAGCGATCGTTGCGGTATCAAATCCATTGAAGATCAAGTCTCCACGGATATCCGCGACGTAGTTCAAGCTTCCAAATATGACCTGGTGCCCAGGGGCGTAGCTATCGATCTGCTCCAGATGGCCAAGCGAGTTGTCCCGCAGTAGGAAGCCGCCGAATGCGAAAATCTATCCGAGGAGGAAAGTTCCACCTTGGACAGCGTTACTATAGACAATTGAAGGGGCCATCGAACCTTTCGTTGATGGCACAGTGGAACTCTCAATGAAAGCACCAATGTCAGTGTCAAAACCGGTGGATCTCGGGTAGGGTGTCCAAACTGTGCGTCTAGGATCGATGGTAACAGGAGACGGGGGCACGGTGTTTACCCAGGTTCGTGCCCTCTCTATGGAGGTAATACCCTATGTCCTGCTTGATTGATCTTGATGAATATGAGTGTTACAAGAGTTGATATACCATGACATCATAATGTCTAAACCCTAGAAGTCTACCCTGTATGACTATGGTAATGAGTATATCCTTTCCGGACTAACCCCTCCAGTTTATATAGACACCGAGGGGATCTAGGGTTTACATAGAGTCGGTTACATAAGAAGGAATCTTCATAGTCGGTCGCCAAGCTTGCCTTCCACGCCAAGGAGAGTCCAATCCGGACACAGGTATAGTCTTTGGCCTCCATGTCTTCATAGCCCATTAGTTAAGCCCATGGATAACAGGCCGGACAGCCGAGGACCCCTTAGTCCAGGACTCCCTCAGCCTTTCCCAAGATTAAAGTGGTTGTCCCCATCGCTTTTGGGTAATTATTGTGATCGACCTCTTAGTTTTTGCATGACTCGATCTTCGGTCGACTCACTTTCCTATTTTAACCGAGTGAATTCTGAAATTTGTAGTGCTGCTACCTTTGGGACTTCTATTTAACAAGATGATGCTGACGAGGAGATGGAAGACGCAGTCACCTCCAACGCGGGTATAACTCTTGTCATCTTGTCTTTACTTTACCAGCCATTTTGACAGTCGACTAAGCTCTTGCAACTGATTGCTTTACAGCTTCGCCCGATGTTATTGAACTTGCATATGACGATGAATATGTGCCACAAAGACCCATTAGAAGGAGGGGCAGGACTTCGAGCAGGAAGGCACTAGCTAGCAAGACATCCTAGTCGACGCCGGCGATGGAACCAGGGATTCAGCAGTCCGGAGACCTCAACCAGGCTTCTGTTACTTTTGCCGTTCTAGTGTCGAGTGAACGCCCTTCATCGTCGACTACACAAGTCCCTGTTTCTTCTGTACAACACGACGCCTCGGATCCTCAAGCTACTGTGACTGTTCCCCCGTCTCCACTGTTCGTCACCCATCACGTTCCGGAGGACCAGGCAAGCGCTGCTAAGGAAGCTATACGCCAAGCAGGCCTGATGATGGAACGGATGAAGACGGTACATGAGACCAGCCAAGCTGCATATGATACCAGTGCAGCCCTCCAAGCCAATGTCCAGGTTAGTTGGTTTCTGACTGATCTCCTAGCTTGACTCTTGTTCTCTTAGGATATGCTACCTAAAAACTTTCATTGTGCATCCATTTGTCAGTCTGCACTTCGCATCTGTACACACAGTGGGTGTTTCAATTTATGCTGGGTAGTTTTTCCAATTGAGTTGACTAGGTTGTGTCGATTATAACTTTGGACTAGTGGGAGCACGCAGAGTGAAACCACTAGGTGTAGTCCCCGAGGCCGCCGTCGAATGTGTAATTGGGCGGGGGTCTTGATAAAAATATCTTGTTCTTCAGTTCTTCCACTCGGTCTAGGCAGACCATGTTGAGTGGAACCCGAACCAGTGGGGGCATGCCAAGTGCACCCACTGGGTGTAGACCCCGAGACTACTGTTGAATGTTTGATTCTACAGTAGTCTTAGAATTCTTTTCACTTGGAAGCGAATAATCTTTGATTCTGTCCACTGATATATCTTTTTTACTGACTTCAGAAATCCTATGAGCTCATATCCCAATTTGCTGAATTCGAGAGGAAACAGATCCAGCTCAATCTTGACTTGGTGTTGGCCAAGCAGAACTTGCAGAAGGCCAAAGACGAAAGAACTGGTATGGAAGGTAAAAACTTGTCGACTGTGGGATCGGGCTATCTCTCGAGTCATTTCCTCGTTCTTCTCTCTGAACAGAATGATGTTTGTTGTGTGTGTGTGTGTGTGTATAGAAAATGAGGTAGGCTCTGGCACAGAAGGACCTTGATCTTGCCGCAACACAGAAGGAGGCTCAGGGGAAAACAACACTCGCTGATAAGAAGCTGGCTTCAGTCGGGGCGCTAGAGGAAGACAACGCCAAGCTGAAGACTACTCTTGCCGAAGCTAATAGAGAAGTGACCCGTCTGAAGAAGGACAAAGTAGCCTTGAATGACAAGATTGAAGACATTTCTCGAAAGAGAAATGGCTCGGAGGCTTATCTGGGGGGACTCGCCAAGAAGTTGTTCCTTATGCTTGAAGGTACCTTTCCTTCTCCGACTGTTTCGCTATCGTCGATTCAACAGTTCCTTGTGATTGTAGAATTCTGTCAAAACTTTGAGGAAGAAACTGGGCGAATCGAGACAAGCTTGGACTCCATCAATTCCCTTGTTAAGGATGAAGCTATCATGAACGTGCTTCTACTGGAATCCCGTCTTGCCAGCATTACGGACTACCTCGCTCGACTGGAGGTTGCGGTGTCGCGGATTGACACGGCGCTTTGGCCAAAGGAGACGCTTGAAAATGACCTCGAGTCTTTGATGACTCGACTCAATGAGATCCCTGGTTGAGTGCAGGAATGGAAGAAATCGTCTGCTCGGTGCGGTGTTGACGTAGCTCTGTCCCCTGTTCGCGTCCATTGCAAGGAGGACAAATAAGATAAGTTAGCAGCGATCAAGGTTGCAAACACCAAGAGACTTGACTTCCAGTCTTTTATGGAGACCTTCATTGCTGCTGCTACTCGAATTGCAGATGGAATCGACCTGGATGAGTACGTCGAGCCTGCCAGTCCTCCTCCTGTGGAGTGAACAAACTTTTTACAATCCGATTAAATTTGCCTTAGTATGCCGAGTGGTTTGGTAACCGTTAAACTCCTTCGGGCCAGATGCCTGAGTACTTTTATCTGCGGTTCTGAACATTGAGATTTATCTAAACTTTGTTGTTTTTGAATCTCTTGACTCTGAGTGGAACTTGATTCTTTAGTCTGAATTGTTACTGACTCTGTGATGCAGCTCTGTCGAGTGGATCATGGACAAGGGCACTTGGTGCCGTCCATGACTTGCACCTCATCGTCCTTGCGGATCAGGATGGAGCGGACGTTATACTTGTGTCGCAGCTCCGTCGAGTGGGTCATGGACGAGGGCAATTGGTGATGTGCATGACCCGCACCTCATCGTCCTTGTGGATTGGGATGGAGCGGATGTTATAATTGTGTCGCAACTCCGCCGAGTGGGTCATGGACAAGGGCACTTGATGCTGTGCACGACCTGCACCTTGTCGTCCTTGTGGATAGGGACGGTTTTTAACTTAGGCGAGTACGAGACTGCAGCTAAGCCTCCGAGTGGGAGGATTGCTCTCCACTCGGTAGGACTTAGGAAACTTAGGCGAGTATGAAACTGCAGCTAAGCCCCCGAGTGGGAGGATTGCTCTTCACTCGGTGGGATTTTTTACACTTAGGCGAGTATGGAACTGCAGCTAAGCCCCTGAGTGGGAGAATTGCTCTCCACTCGGTAGGATTTTTAAACTTAGGCAAGTACAGGACTGCAGCTAAGCCCGTGTGTGGGAGGATTACTCTTCACTCGACGGGATTTTT
>NC_041384.1:455852050-455876062 GCF_002162155.2 Triticum dicoccoides | reverse complement strand
AGGATTTTTTTAACCTTAGGAGAGTGCGGGACTGCAGCTAAGCCCCCGAGTGGGAGGATTGCTCTCCACTCAGTAGGATTTTTTAAACTTAGGCGAGTGCGAGACTGCAGCTAAACCCCCGAGTGGGAGGATTGTTCTCCACTCAGTAGGATTTTTGAACTTAGGCGAGTAAGGGACTGCAGCTAAGCCCCCGAGTGGGAGGATTGCTCTCCACTCGGTAGGATTTTTTAAACTTAGGTGAATCGGATTCGCAGCTAAGCCCTCGAGTGAGAGGCTTGCTCTTCACTCGGTAGGATTTTGTTTTTGAAACTTAGGCGAATCGGATTCGCGGCTAAGCCACCCACTGGGGGATTTTGAACACATGTATAAGTAATAACAATCGTTTAGGAGACTGTAAAACCATGTCTTTGATAAAGAAACTGAAAGGTACTTCTTATTACATCTCAACAGTCTGAATGCTTAAGTATAAAAATGGCGGAGCAGCTCCGCATTCCAAGCGTGTGGCTCGTCTTTCTTGTATTCCACAAAATACATGTGGTATGCTTCGTTGTGAAGCACTTTGGTGATGATGAAGGGGCCTTCCTAGGCGGGAGCAAGCTTATGTGTTTGTTGCTGATCCACTCAGAGAACCAGGTCCACTTCCTGAAATGCTCGGCCTCTTACGTTTCTAGCGTGGAACCGACGAAGGCCTTGTTGATAGATGGTCGACCTGATCAGGGCCATTTATCTTTTCTCTTCCAGAAGATCAACAACGTCTTGCCAGGCTTGTTCTGCTTCTACCTCTGAGAAAAACTCTACTCGAGGGGCATTGTGGAGTAAATCAGTCGGCAACACGGCTTCGGCTCCATAGACCATGAAGAAGGGAGTCCGGCCAGTCGACCGACTTGGCATTGTTCTCAGACCCCATAGTACCGATGGTAACTCATCTACCCAGGCACTAGCCTCATTCTTGAGGTCGCGCATTAATCTAGGCTTCAACCCTTGGAGGATCAGACCATTTTCTCTTTCTGCTTGTCCATTCGGCTGTGGGTGAGCGACTGAAGCATAGTCGACCCGGGTGCCTTGGGAAGCACAGAAAGCTCTGAACTCATCTGAATCAAAGTTTGAACCATTGTCTGTGATTATGTTGTGTCGGACTCCATATCTGAATGTTAACTCCCTGATGAAGCTGACGGCGGTACCCGAGTCGAGCTTCTTGATGGGTTTGGCTTCAATCCATTTAGTGAACTTGTCGACTGCAACAAGCAGGTGGGTGAAACCACTTCTGTCAGTCCTCAGGGCTCCAACCATATCCAACCCCCAAATAGCAAATGGCTGGACGAGTGGAATGGTCTTCAAAGTTGAAGTGGGCTTGTGAGACATGTTGGAGTAGAACTGGCAACCCTCACACTTGTCGACTATTTATTTTGCCATTTCATTTGCTCATGGTCAGTAAAAACCTGCTCGGTATGCTTTGGCCACGATTGTCCAAGAGGATGCATGGTGACCACAGGTCCCCGAGTGGATATCAATCAGGACCATTCGACCTTCCTCTGGGGTAATGCATCGTTGAGCAACTCCAGTCACACCCTCCCTATACAGTCGACCACTTATCACAGTGAAGGGTTTCGATCGAGGGACAATCTGACATGCTTCATCTTTGTCTTCTGGAAGCTCTTTCCTGAGAATATATCCAATATACTGCACTGTCCAGTCAGGGATGACGACCAAAACTTCCATGATTAAATCGACCATGGCTGGGATTTCAACTTCAGTTGGATCAGTAGAACTCTTAGGCTGCGGGGGATCTTCTGTGAAGGGATCCTCTTGAACTGATGGTGTGTGAAGATGCTCCAAGAACACATTGCTGGGAATGGGCTCCCGCTTGGAACCTATCTTTGCCAGGTCATCCGCTGCCTGGTTCTTCAGCCGGGGAATGTGGTGGAGCTCTAGCCCTTCAAACTTCTTTTCTAACTTTCTCACTGCATTGCAATAGCCAGTCATAGTTGGGCTTCTAACGTCCCACTCCTTCATCACTTGATTGACCACCAAATCTGAGTCGCCGTAGACCAATAGGCGATGGACGCCAAGTGAAATGGCCATTCACAACCCATATAGAAGTGCTTCGTATTCAGCTTCATTGTTGGAGGAATCAAAGTGAATCTGGAGGAAATAACTGAGTTTGTCACCTCGCGGGGATACCAGAACTACTCTAGCACCAGAACCATTCAACATCTTGGATCCATCAAAGAACATAGTCCAATGTTTCGAGTGAACATGAGTCGGTTGCTGCTGTTCGATCCCCTCGACGAGGAAATCTGCTATTGCTTGGGACTTGATTGCTTTCTTTGCCTC
Organism: Triticum dicoccoides; assembly: GCF_002162155.2. Lineage (NCBI taxonomy): Eukaryota > Viridiplantae > Streptophyta > Magnoliopsida > Poales > Poaceae > Triticum > Triticum dicoccoides. The sequence goes on along the minus strand of NC_041384.1, from coordinate 455,873,728 downwards.
AAGCTTGATATCCAATGGAAGGAAATCAATCGCCCACTTTGCCACTCGACCAGTTGCATCTCTGTTGTTCAGAATTTCTGACAATTGAGCATCATTGACGTCTGTGATAAAGTGATCTGAGAAATAATGTGCAACCTTCTTCGTGGTCAAGTAAATTCCATAGACAAGCTTCTGATAATGCGGATATCTCTGCTTCGACGGAGTTAAGACTTCAGAAATATAGTACACTGGGCACTGAACCTTATAGGCTTTACCTTCTTCTTCCCGCTCGACCGTGAGTACTGTACTGACAACTTGTCTAGTGGCTGCAATACAAAGCAGTAAAGGCTCTTTACTGATTGGAGCAGCGAGCACCAGTTGGGAGGAAAGCAGGGTTTTGAGCTCTGCAAATGCTGCATCAGCTTCAGGAGTCCACTCGAACTTATCAGATTTCTTCATCAATCAGTAAAGAGGCAATGCCTTTTCACTGAGATGAGAGATGAATTGACTCAAAGCGGCCATACAACCAGTAAGCTTCCGAACGTTGTGTATGCGCACAGGGCATTTCATTCGGAGTACTGCGCCAACTTTCTCTGGGTTTGCATCGATCCCATGTTCGGAAATGAGGAAACCGAGTAACTTTCCACTTGGAACTCCAAATGTACACTTCGACGGGTTAAGCTTGATATCATATCTTCTCACATTGGCAAAGGTTTCAACAATGTCAGTCAGCAGTTCAGAACCTTTACGCGACTTAACCACGATGTCATCCATGTATGCTTCCACATTCCGACTGATTTGAGTGAGCAGGCACTTCTGTATCATGCGCATGAATGTGGCACCAGCATTTTTGAGACCAAAGGGCATAGTAACATAGCAAAAGCACCTGAATGGGGTGATAAAAGCTGTTTTTATTTCGTGGGTCCATACAGTCGGATCTGATGGTACCCGGAGTATGCGTCCAGAAAGGACAATCACTCACATCCCGCAGTCGAGTTGACTATTTGATCAATGCGGGGAAGAGGGAAGTGATCTTTTGGGCAGGCCCGATTGATATGCTTGAAGTCAATACACATACGGAGTTAATCATCTTTCTTGGCGACCATGATGAGTTGGCGAGCCACTTGGAGTGGTAAATCTCTCAAATGAACTCAGCTGCCAGAAGCCGAGCCACTTCCTCGCCAATTGCCTTTCTTTTCTCCACGGCGGACTGTCGGAGATGCTCTTTGATAGGTTTTGCTTTTGGGTCGACTCGCAAATGGTGCTCAGCCAGTCCGCTGGGTACACCTAGCATGTCAGAAGGCTTCCATGCGAAGATGTCCCAGTTCTCACGGAGGAACCGGATGAGCGCTTCTTAATATTTGCTGTCGAGTGTTGTTGAGATATGAGTCGGAGCAACATTGGGATCAGTCGGGTGAATATGAACTAACTTTGTTTCACCAGACGACTTAAATGCAGATTCTGAAGCAGGCTTCTTAGTTCACAACAAATCACTCAGATCTACAATCTTTTCTTGTACTCTTCCATTTCTACTGACCCCATCTGTTCATCGGCAATCTTCGAGTCCTTTTGGAAGCACTCTTCTGCTCGCTGCCGATTACCAGTGACTGTAATCACGCCCCTAGGGCCAGGCATTTTGAGTTTGAGTTACACGTAACATGGTCGAGCCATGAAACGAGCATACGCAGTTCTGCCCAAGATAGCATGATAGGCACTATGAAAATCCACAACTTCAAATGTCAACTTTTCCTTACGGTAATTCTTTGAATCACCGAAAACCACGTCAAGAGTGATCTGGCCGAGTGAATCGGCTTTCTTTCCAGGTATAACTCTGTGGAACCTCATGTTGCTCTTGTTGAGCTTGGACATCGGGATGCCCATCCCTCGGAGGGTCTCAGCATACAAAATGTTCAAACCACCGCCGCCATCCATCAAGACTTTTTTTCAATCGGGTGCCCCCAATGACTGGGTCGACCACCAACGCTTGCCTCCTGGGGGTGGCGACGTGCGGCGGGTGGTCAGACTGGTCGAATGTGATGGGAGTCTTTGACCATTTCAGATACGTCGTCGTTGCCGAAGCAACCATGTTTACTTCTCTGTTGATGACTTTCAGTCGACTTTTACTTTCAATGTCAGCAAAAATCACCAAAGTGGATTTGACATTGGAAAATCCTTCATCATCCTCTTCCTTGTCCTCATCCTTATGAGATTCCTTCTCTTTATCACTAGGTTGTTTTTTCGAAACTGTTGTATAAGGATCCGACACTGTCGAGTGGTATGTTTGGGATAAATCAGATTACCCTCTTCATCCTTCTTGATGTGAATGTGACATGGCAAATCCAACACATCGTTTCCTGCTTGATCCTTAACCTTCTTGGGGATCCAAGGCCCTTTAGGATTTCCCTTAAATTTTCCTTGAGTCGCGACTGCAACCTCTCCAGGACCCGTAGGCTCCGCTTTGCGCTTCTGCTTCCGATTGGAATTACCTCCTCTAGTATCCTGGCCGACTGGGTTGCCCTTGCCACTGCGGAGTCGGCTTCATCTTCTTCATTTGCATACCGAGTGGCTATTTCCATCATTCAGGTCAGGGTCATGTCTCCTGTCCGACCGAATTTCAGGTTAAGCTCCCTATACCGAACACCCTCCTTGAAGGCGCAAACTGCTTGATGCTGAGACACATTCTCCATAGTGTGATGCAAAGTGGTCCATCTCTGGATGTAATCCCTCAAAGTTTCATTCGGTTTTTGCACACAATGCTGCAATTCTGTCAACCCTCAGGTCATTTGCATGTGCCTTCGAACGTTCTGACAAACACTCGGGCTAACTCCTCCCAGCTGAATATACTGCCCGGAGCCAACTGATTCAACCAAGTCCTAGCTGACCCTTCAAGCATCAGGGGAAGGTGCTTCATGGACACCTCATCGTTTCCACCACCGATCTGTACAGCCACTCGGTAATCCTCAAGCCAAGTGTCAGGCTTCGATTCACCAGTGACCTTACTAACTCCAGTCGCCAACCTGAAGTTGGGAGGGGTCTCTGCAGCCCTGATGGCTCTGCGAAAACACTCGGGACCAGAAACATGCACTTTGCTTCCATTCATGCAATCTCTGTCCTGCCCTTCTGTGTGTGCTCAGTTCCTGTCCACCAGACCTTGCACCAGAATTGACCTCGCATCAAACCCGGGCTCTCTTGGGTCGACTGGCATCCTCTGCTCCTTGATGTACGGGCTCCTATCATCATAATGCCGGGGCACATATGATCTGCCTCTCGGAGGGGGCGTAGGCACTCGATGACGGTCATCATGGTCGAGCCAATGATCGTGCTGCTCATGGTTCTGACCCAAGTACTTCCCTTGGCGATGTCCTCATCCCTCACACCATGGAGGCAATCTTGGGCTATGAGCCGACTGAACTGTGTCAGCCACCACAGATCTGCTATGAATTCTGTTACGCGACTGAGACACCGCAGTGTTCTGCTCTCCTACTGCATGGAGCAGCTTTCTGATCTGCATCAAACCTCTACGAGCTTCCGACTGGGACAGCTGAATAGACTCTGCTATACAGACTGCAGCTGTAAGATTCTGAATCAGAGTGTGGTATACATGTGGTTCAGGTAGGAAAAGTTGTCGCTGTCGTCGACTGGACTCAGGGATCTACCGCTGGGCACGTTCGTCGAGTGCGCACTGCAGGTTCTCCAGTCAAGTGCGCTCAGCCAAAGTGGTCAGGCGCGCTACCTCCAAGGCCCGAGCCTCAGAGGTCTCTCTAACAACGGGCGTGTGGAGCGCCTCCATGTTACGGCGGTGAAGTTCTTCCCTTTGTTGAGAAGAGAGGGCTTCAGGGTGGTACTCTTCGTGAATGCGCGATGGATCGCCGCCGTCGTCGCCGCCGCCGTTGCGACGCATGCCAGGTGGGCTGCGCAGCGTGTCTACCATCAGGACCTCCATCACGGGGTCGCTGCTATTGCACTCGGATAGGGTCTCGACGGAGCCAGTCGAACATGCCGTAGAGAGATTCGTCGGGCTCGATTGCCGCGACTTGAGGGGTGGCCGAGTAACATGCCACCGCATGCTTCACCCACCGCTGAAGCCGCGTCTGACTAGACCGCTTGCGACGGCGAACAGCGGGGAGTGAAGACACTACGGGAGCCGACCGATACTGGGTCGACGGTTACCCCAGAAGGGCGCCGCGAACGCATGCGCAAAAGTGCGTCGCCCCGCAGACGGGTAGTGTCTCGATGTCGAGGGGAGCTTCCTGAATCCAAGTGGAGTTGTCGGCGATGAAAACGAGCGCGCCGAGACGGATCTCGCGGCCCTCAGCCAAACCTCCGCCAGAAACCATGATGATAGGACTCGAAGAAATCGCAACCTCGCCGGAAAGTCGCTAAGACACCTGCCCCACGGTGGGCGCCAACTGTCGTGGTTCTAAGTCTGAGAGTAGAATGTGGGTAGGTATGAAGAGGCAAGATCCTAGCTATGGTGAAGTTGTGCACGCAAGATTTACGAGTTCAGGCCCTTCTTAGAAGAAGTAACAACCCTACATCTCGGTGCCCGGAGGCTGGTCGATTGGATTATGCTGAAGTTACAGGGGGTGCGAACCCTTGTCCCATAGGAGGGGGTGGCCTATATAGAGTGCGCTAGGATCCCAGCCGTCCCCTGTTACATAAGGTTCAATGTACATAAAGAGGGGACTATATAGGTAACGTCAGCATTAAAGTGATATAAATGATCATTAAGACTATGGAGTGAACGCCTGATTGTTGCCATCCAAAGTGACCTTAGATCTTCTGTACTCCGAGTGGTTTCTGATGTGGTCGAATGATTATATCCTGGTCGAATAGAATTGGGTTGTCCGAGTGGAAACCATGGTCGAGTGAGTTGCATCCTGAGGTGATTTCAGTCGGTAGAATTCGTTGTCCTTTGAATGTCTTTGACTGTAGGGTAGTGTCCTTGGGAAGGGTGCTTAGATCAGGTCTATTGTCCTACCCTAGGTACATGTCATCGCCACTGCCCCACTCCTTGTCCTATCCGGACTCCCAAGGGGGGGGGTGCGGCCAACCCTATTACACCTCCTCTCTCTCACACAAGGCCCATGTTGGGCCATTAGTTCCCCCGCGGGTTCCGATAACCCCCCTGCACTCCGATAATTATCCGGTGACCCCCGGAACTCGTCCGGTGTCCGAATATAGTCATCCAATATATCAATCTTTATGTCTCGACCATTTTGAGACTCCTCGTCATGTCTGTGAACACATCCGGGACTCCAAACTACCTTTGGTACATCAAGACACATAAACTCATAATACCGATCGTCACTGAGCGTTAAGCGTGCCGACCCTATGGGTTCGAGAACTATGTAGACATGACCGAGACACATCTCCGATCAATAACCAATGGCGGAACCTGGATGTTCATATTGGCTCCCACATATTCTATGAAGATCTTCAATGGTCAAACCGCATAACGATATACGTTGTTCCCTTTGTCATCGGTATGTTACTTGCCCGAGATTCGATCGTCGATATCTCAATACCTAGTTCAATCTCGTTACCGGCAAGTCTCCTTACTCATTCCGTAATGCATAACCCCACAACTAACTCATTAGTCACATTTCTTGCAAGGCTTATATTGATGTGCATTACCGAGAGGGCCCAGAGATACCTCTTCGACTATCGGAGTGACAAATCCTAATCTCGATCTATGCCAACTCAACAAACACCATCGGAGACACCTGTAGAGCACCTTTATAATCACCCAGTTAGGTTGTGACATTTGGTAGCACACAAAGTGTTCCTCCGGTATTCGGGAGTTGCATGATCTCATAGTCATAGGAACATGTATAAGTTATGGAGAAAGCAATAGCAACAAACTAAACGATCATCGTGCTAAGCTAATGGATGGGTCAAGTCAATCACATCATTCTCTAATGATGTGATCCCGTTAATCAAATGACAACTCATGTCTATGGTCGGGAAACATTACCATCATTGATTCAATGAGCTAGTCAAGTAGAGGCATACTAGTGACACTCTGTTTGTCTATGTATTCACACATGTACTAAGTTTCTGGTTAATACAATTCTGGCATGAATAATAAACATTTATCATGATATAAGGAAATATAAATAACAACTTTATTATTGCCTCTAGGGCATATTTCATTCAGTCTCCCACTTGCACTAGAGTCAATAATCTAGATTACATTGTAATGATTCTAACACCCATGGAGTCTTGGTGTTGATCATGTTTTGCTCATGAGAGAGGCTTAGTCAAGGGGTATGCAACATTCATATCCGTATGAATCTTGCAAATCTCTATGTCTCCCTCCTTGACTTGACTGCGGATGGAATTGAAGCGTCTCTTGATGTGCTTGGTTCTCTTGTGAAATCTGGATTCCTTTGCCAAGGCAATTGCACCTGTATTGTCACAAAAGATTTTCATTGGACCCGATGCACTAGGTATGACACCTAGATCGGATATGAACTCCTTCATCCAGACTCCTTCATTCGCTGCTTCTGAAGCAGCTATGTATTCGTTTCACATGTAGATCCTGCCACGACACTCTGCTTGGAACTGCACCAACTGACAACTCCACAATTTAATAAAACACGTATCCGGTTTGTGACTTAGAGTCATCTAGATCAGTGTCAAAGCGTGCTTCGATGTACCCGTTTACGATGAGCTCTTTGTCACCTCCATATACGAGAAACATATTCTTAGTCCTTTTCACGTATTTCAGGATTTTCTTGACCGTTGTCCAGTGATCCACTCCTAGATTACTTTGGCACCTCCCTGCTAAACTGATATCAAGGCACACATCAGGTCTGGTACAATATTGCATACATGATAGAGCCTATGGCTGAAGCATAGGGAACACCTTTCATTTTCTCTCTATCTTCTGCAGTGGTCGGGCATTGAGTGTGACTCAACTTCTCACCTTGTAACACAGGCAAGAACCCTTTCTTTGCTTGATCCATTTTGAACTTGTTCCAAACTTTATCAAGGTATGTGCTTTGTGAAATTCCTATTAAGCGTCTTGCTCTATCTCTATAGATCTTGATGCCTAATATATAAGCATCTTCACCGAGGTCTTTCATTGAAAAATTCTTATTCAAGTATCCTTTTATGCTATTCAGAAATTCAGTATCATTTCCGATCAACAATATGTCATCTACATATAATATCAGAAATGCTACAGAGCTCCCACTCACTTTCTTGTAAATACAGGCTTCTCCAAAAGTCGGTATAAAACCATATGCTTTGATCACACTATCAAAGCGTATATTCAATTCCGAGAGGCTCACACCAGTCCATAAATGGACCGCTGGAGCTTGCACACTTTGTTAGCACCTTTTTATCGACAAAACCTTCTGGTTGCATCATATACAACTCTTCTTTAAGATATCCATTAAGGAATGCAGTTTTGACATCCATTTGCCAAATTTCAAAATCATAAAATGCGGCAATTGCTAACATGATTCGGACGGACTTAAGCATCGCTACGAGTGAGAAGGTCTCATCGTAGTCAACTCCTTGAACTTGTCGAAAACCTTTTGCAATAAGTCTATCTTTGTAGAAAGTAATATTACCGTTAGCGTCAGTCTTCTTCTTGAAGATCCATTTATTCTCTATGGCATGCCGATCATAGGGCAAGTCAACCAAAGTCCACACTTTGTTCTCATACATGGATCCCATATCAGATTTAATTGCCTCAACCCATTTTGCGAAATATGGGATCATCATCGCTTCCTCATAGTTCTTAGGTTTGTCATGGTCAAGTAACATGACTTCCAAAACAGGATTACCGTACCATCTTACTCTGATTGACCTACAGGTTCGGTAGTAACTTGATCAGAAGCTTCATGATCATCATCATTAGCTTCCTCACTTACTGGTGTAGGAATCACTGGAACTACTTTCCAATAAGGGAGAAGGTACAATTACCTCACCAAGTTCTACTTTCCTCCCACTCACTTCTTTCGAGAGAAACTCCTTCTCTAGAAAGGATCCATTCTTAGCAACGAATATCTTGCCTTCGGATCTGTGATAGATGGTGTACCCAACAGTCTCCTTTGGGTATCCTATGAAGACACATTTCTCCGATTTGGGTTCGAGCTTATCAGGTTGAAGTTTTTTCACATAAGCATCACAGCCGCAAACTTTAAGAAACGACAACTTGGGTATGTTGCCAAACCACAGTTCATAAGGTGTCATCTCAAGGGATTTTGATGGTGCCCTATTTAACGTGAATGCAGCCGTCTCTAAAGCATAACCCCAAAACGATAGCGGTAAATCAGTGAGAGACATCATAGATCGCACCATATCTAATAAAGTGCGGACGACATTCGGACACACCATTATGTTGTGGTGTTCCAGGTGGCGTGAGTTGCGAAACTATTCCGCATTGTTTCAAATGAAGACCAAACTCATAACTCAAATATTCACCTCCACGATCAGATCGTAGAAACTTAATTTTCTTGTTATGATGATTTTCCACTTCACTATGAAATTCGTTGAACTTTTAAAATGTTTTAGACTTATGTTTCATGAAGTAGATATACCCATATCTGCTCAAATCATCTATGAAGGTAAGAAAATAACGGTATTCTCCGCGGGCCTCAATGTTCATTGGACCACATACATCAGTATGTATGATTTCTGATAACTCTGTTGCTCGCTCCATTGTTCTGGAGAACGGAGTTTTAGTCATCTTGCCCATGAGGCATGGTTCGCAAGTACCAAGTGATTCCAGAAGTCCATCAGAATGGACTTTCTTCATGCTCTTTACAACAATATGACCCAAACGGCCGTGCAACAAATAAGTTGCACTATCATTATCAACTCTGCATCTTTTGGCTTCAATACTATGAACATGTGTATCACTACTATCAAGGTTTAGTAAAAATAGACCACTCATCAAGGGTGTGTGACCATAAAAGATATTACTCATATAAATAGAACAACCATTATTCTCTTATTTAAATGAATAACCGTCTCGCATCAAACAAGATCCAGATTTAATGTTCATGCTCAACGTTGGCACCAAATAAAAATTATTTGGGTCTAAAACTAATCCTGAAGGTAGATGTAGAGGTAGTGTGCAGACGACAATCACATCGACTTTGGAACCATTTCCCACGCATGTCGTCACCTCGTCCTTAGCCAATCTTCGCTTAATCCGTAGCCCCTGTTTCATGTTGCAAATATTAGCAATAGAACCAGTATCAAATACCCAGGTGCTACTGCGAGCATTAGTAAGGTACACATCAATAGCATGTATATCAAATATACCTTTCACTTTGCCATCCTTCTTCTCCGCCAAATACTTGGTGCAGTTCCGCTTCGAGTGACCGGTCCCTTTGCAGTAGAAGCACTCAGTTTCAGGCTTAGGTCCAGACTTGGGTATCTTCACTTGAGCAGCAACCGGCTTGTTGTTCTTCTTGAAGTTCCCCCTCTTCCCTTTACCCTTTTTCTTGAAACTAGTGGTCTTGTTGACCATCAACACTTGATGCTCTTTCTTGATTTCTACCTCCGCATCCATTAGCATTGCGAAGAGCTCGGGAATAGTCTTATCCATCCCTTGCATATTATAGTTCATCATGAAGCTCTTGTAGCTTGGTGGTAGTGATTGAAGAACTCTGTCAATGGCACTATCATTAGGAAGATTAACTCCCAGCTGAGTCATGGTTGTGGTACCCAGACATTCTGAGTATATGTTCACTGATAGAACTATTCTCCTCAATTTTGCAGCTATAGAACTTATTGGAGACTTCATATCTCTCAATCCGGGCATTTGCTTGAAATATTAACTTCAACTCCTGGAATATCTCATATGCTCCATGATGTTCAAAACGTCGTTGAAGTCCTGGTTCTAAGCCGTAAAGCATGGCACACTTAACTATTGAGTAGTCATCATCTTTGCTCTGCCAGGTGTTTAGAACATCTGGCGTTGCTCCTACAGTGGGTTTGTCACCTAGCGGTGCTTCCAGGACATAATTCTTCTATGCAACAATGAGGATAATCCTCAAGTTACGGACCCGTGTAGTTGCTACCAATCTTTCAACTTAGATTTCTCTAGAAACGCATTAAAATTCAACGGAACAACAACACGGGCCATCTATCTACAGCAACATAGACATGCAAAATACTATCAGGTACTAAGTTGATGATAAATTAAAGTTCAATTAATCAAATTACTTAAGAAATCCCACTTAGATAGACATCTCTCTAATCATCTAAGTGATCACGTGATCCATATCAACTAAACCATGTCCGATCATCACGTGAGATGGAGTAGTTTTCAATTGTCAACATCGCTATGTTGATCATATCTACTATATGATTCACGCTCGACCTTTCGGTCTCAGTGTTACGAGGCCATATCTGCATATGCTAAGCTCGTCAAGTTTAACATGAGTATTCTGCGTGTGCAAAACTGGCTTACACCCGTTGTATGTGAACATAGAGCTTATCACACCCGATCATCACATGGTGTCTTGGCAAGATGAACTGTAGCAACGGTGCATACTCAGGGAGAACACTTATACCTTGAAATTTAGTGAGAGATCATCTTATAATGCTACCGCCGAATTAAGCAAAATAAGATGCATAAAGGATAATCATCACATGCAATCAATATAAGTGATATGATATGGCCATCATCATCTTGTGCACCGTCATGATCACCATCGTCACCGGCTTGACACCTTGATCTCCATCGAAGCATCGTTGTCGTCACGCCAACTATTGCTTCTACAACTATCTCTACCGCTTAGTGATAAAGTAAAGCAATTACATGGCTATTTCATACAATAAAGCGACAATCATATGGCTCCTGCTAGTTGCCGATAACTCCGTTACAAAACATGATCATCTCATACAATAAAATTTAGCATCATGTCTTGACCATATCACATCACAACATGCCCTACAAAAACAAGTTAGACGTCCTCTACTTTGTTGTTGCAAGTTTTATGTGGCTGCTACGGGCTGAGCAAGAACCATTCTTACCTATGCATCAAAACCACAACGCGGTATAGTGATTGCTTTTTGATCTTTAGAAAGAACCATGTTCATTGAATCCGATTCAACTAAAGTTGGAGAAACTGACACCCAGCAGCCACCTGTGTGCGAAGCACGTCGGTAGAATCAGTCTCGCGTAAGCGTACGCGTAATGTCGATCTGGGCCGCTACATCCAACAATACCGCCGAATCAAGAATCAACTAGTAACAACAAGCAATATGTATATACCAACGCCCACAACTCCTTTGTGTTCTACTCGTGCATATAACATCTACGTATAAACCTGGCTCGGATGCCACTGTTGGGGAACGCAGTAATTTCAAAAAAATTCCTCCGCACACGCAAGATCATGGTGATGCATAGCAATGAGAGGGGAGAGTGTTGTCTACGTACCCTCGTAGACCGTAAGAGAAAGAGTTATGACAACGCGGTTGATGTAGTTGTACGTCTTCACGATCGACCAATCCTAGTACCAAAAGTATGGCACCTCCGCGATCTGCACACGTTCAGCTCAGTGACGTGCCACGAACTCACGATCCAGCAGAGTGTCGAGGGAGATCTTCGTCAGCACGACGGTGACGATGATGCTATCGGAATAGGGCTTCGCCTAAGCACCACTACGATATGACCGAGGTGGATTATGGTGGAGTGGGGCACCGCACACAGCTGGAAACAATCAACTTGTGTGTCTTAGGGTGCCCCCTGCCCTGTATATAAAGGAGCAAGGGGGAGGCCGGCCAGCCTAGGGGCGCGCCAAGGAGAGGGAGGAGTCCTCCTAGTAGGAGTAGGACTCCCCCTTTCCTAGTCCAACTAGGAAGAAGGAGGGGGAATGAAAGAGAGGGAGAGAGGGAGGGAAAGAGCGGGCGCCGCCCCCCCCCCCCCTCCTTGTCCAATTCAGAACCCCAAGGGGGGCACGCGGCCAGACCTATTGCCCCTCCTCTCTCTCACACACAAGGCCCATGTTGGCCCATTAGTTCCCCCGGGGGTTCCGATAATCCCCCCGCACTCCGATAATTATCCGGTGACCCCCGGAACTCATCCGATGTCCGAATATAGTCATCCAATATATAAATCTTTATGTCTCGACCATTTCGAGACTCCTCGTCGTGTCCGTGATCACATCTGGGACTCCGAACTACCTTCGGTACATCAAAACACATAAAATCATAATATTGATCATCATCGAATGTTAAGCGTGCGGACCCTACGGGTTCGAGAACTATGTAGACATGACCGAGACACGTCTCCGGTCAATAACCAATAGCGGAACTTGGATGTTCATATGAACTCCCACATATTCTATGAAGATCTTCATCGGTCAAACCACATAACGATATACGTTGTTCCCTTTGTCATCGGTATGTTACTTGCCCGAGATTCGATCGTCGGTATCTCAATACCTAGTTCAATCCTGTTACTGGCAAGTCTCTTTACTCGTTCTGTAATGCATTGATACGTCTCCAACGTATCTATAATTTTTGATTGCTCCATGCTATATTATCTACTGTTTTGGACATTATTGGGCTTTATTATCCAATTTTATATAATTTTTGGGACTAACCTATTAACCGGAGGCCCAGCCCAGAATTGTTGTTTTTGCCTGTTTTAGGGTTTCGAAGAAAAGCAATATCAAACGGAGTCCAAACGGAATGAAACCTTCGGGAACGTGATTTTCTCAACGAATAAGACCAGATAGACTTGGACCCTATGTCAAGAAATAAAACAGGAGGCCACGAGGTAGGGGGGCGCGCCCTCCACCCTCGTGGGTCCCCTGTTGCTCCACCGACGTACTCCTTCCTCCTATATATATCCACGTACCCCCAAACAATCAGAACAGGAGCCAAAACCCTAATTCCACCGCCCTAACTTTCTGTATCTATGAGATCCTATCTTGGGGCCTGTTCCGGAGCTTCACCGGAGGGGGCATCGATCACGGAGGGCTTCTACATCAACACCATAGCCCCTTTGATGAAGTGTGAGTAGTTCACCTCAGACCTACGGGTCCATAGTTAGTAGCTAGATGGCTTCTTCTCTCTTTTTTGATCTCAATACGATGTTCTCCCCCTCTCTTGTGGAGATCTATTCGATGTAATCTTCTTTTTGCGGTGTGTTTGTTGAGACCGATGAATTGTGGGTTTATGATCAAGTCTATCTATGAATAATATTTGAATCTTCTCTGAATTCTTTTATGTATGATTGGTTATCTTTGCAAGTCTCTTTGAATTATCAGTTTGGTTTGGCCTACTAGATTGATCTTTCTTGCATTGGGAGAAGTGCTTAGGTTTGGGTTCAATCTTGAGGTGTCCTTTCTCGTTGAAAGTAAGGGAAGAAAGGCACATATTGTATTGTTGCCATCGAGGATAACAAGATGGAGTTTTCTCCATATTGCATGATTCTATCCCTCTACATCATGTCATCTTGCTTAAGGCGTTACTCTGTTTTTAACTTAATACTCTAGATGCATGCTGGATAGCGGTCGATGAGTGGAGTAATAGTAGTAGATGCAGGCAGGAGTCGGTCTACTTGTCTCGGACGTGATGCCTATATACATGATCATACCTAGATATTCTCATAACTATGCTCAATTCTTTCAATTGCTCAATAGTAATTTGTTCACCCACCATAGAATACTTATGCTCTTGAGAGAAGCCACTAGTGAAACCTATGGCCCCCAGGTCTATCTTCGTCATATTAATCTCCTACTACTTAGTTATTTCTTTCGCTATTTACTTTGCCTTTATTTTACTTTGCATCTTTTATCATAAAAATACCAAAAATATTATCTTATCATATCTATCAGATCTCACTCTCGTAAGTGGCCCTATAGGGATTGACAACCCCTATTTGCATTGGTTGCGAGGATTTATTTGTTTTGTGCAGGTGCGAGGGACTCGCGCGTAACCTCCTACTGGATTGATACCTTGGTTCTCAAAAACTAAGGGAAATACTACGCTACTTTGCAGCACATCCCTTCCTCTTCGGGGAAAACCAACGCGGTGCTCAAGAGGTAGCATGCATCATCCCGCAACTAACTCATTAGTCACATTGCTTGCAAGGTTTATATTGATGTGCATTACCGAGAGGGCCCAGAGATACCTCTCCGACAATCGGAGTGACCAATCCTAATCTCGATCTAAGCGAACTCAAAAAACACCATCGGAGACACCTTTAGAGCACCTTTATAATCACCTAGTTATGTTGTGACGTTTGTTAGCACACAAAGTGTTCCTCTGGCATTCGGGAGTTGCATGATCTGATAGTCATAGGAACATGTATAAGTTATGGAGAAAGCAATAGCAACAAACTAAACGATCATCATGCTAAGCTAACGGATGGGTCAAGTCAATCACATCATTCTCTAATGATGTGATCTTGTTACTGAAATGACAACTCATGTATATGGTCAGGAAACATAACCATCATTGATTCCATGAGCTAGTCAAGTAGAGGCATACTAGTGACACTCTGTTTGTCTATGTATTCACACATGTACTAAGTTTCCGGTTAATACAATTCTAGCATGAATAATAAACATTTATCATGATATAAGGAAATATAAATAACAACTTTATTATTGCCTCTAGGGCATATTTCCTTCAGGCGGCTCACAAGCACCGCCCTCGGACCGCCACACCAAGCAGTTCTTCCGCCGGATCGGCACCACCTCCATGCAGCAGGGAGCTCCCCTAGGTTGTGCGGCGCCTAAAGACGACCTCACCTTCGACTCGAGGGACCACCCCGTCGCCACCACTAGCTTGGGCATGCTCCCAATGCTCTGCACGCCCACCATCTGCAACGTAGCCGTCACCAAGACCCTCATCGATGGCGGGGCCTGCCTTAATGTGCTCTCAGTGGAAACTTTCGGCTTGCTCCATGTGACGCATGAACGGCTTCGCCCCACCAAGTCCTTCTCCGGGGTCGGCGGCGGCTCCACCAGCCCCTAGGACAGATCTGCCTTCCTATGACCTTCGGCACTCGTGACGACTACCGCACCGAGCTTATTGACTTCGACATCGCCCGTATCGGCCTCCCGTACAACGCAATCCTCGGGTACCCTACTTTGGCCCAGTTCATGGCGGCTACCCATCCTGCTTATAACCTCATGAAGATGCCAAGGAGCAATGGCGTCCTCACCGTGGCTGGAGACACCCAGGAGGCTCTGACGGCACTCAAGCTTGCCTTCAGGGCCGCTGCGGCAGCACGCCTGACCAACGAGGCCACTCCCGAAGCTAAGGAGGCCGAGCCAGCAAAGAAGAAGCAGTTGTTCACTCAAGATCGGGCTGAGACAAAGCAAGTACCGGTCGAGGAAGGTGGCCCCTCAGGAGCCACCTTCACCATAGGCGCCAACCTCGACCCGGATCAAGAGGAGGCATTTGTGAGGTTCCTACGCGCAAACATGGAGGTATTCGCTTGGGAACCCAAGTAGCTGGCAGGGGTCCCAAGGGGGTGATCGAGCATCACCTAAGGGTGTGCCCCAATGTGCACCCTGTGAAGCAGAAGGCGCGGCGGCAGTCCATAGAGAAGCAGTCCTTCATCGTCCAGGAGATGTGCAAGGCGTCATTCACGAGGTACGGTACACGGAGTGGCTGGCGAACCCCGTCGTCGTGCCAAAGAAAGGAAGAAAGGAGCGCATGTGTGTCGACTTCACCAACCTCAACAAGGCCTGCCCCCAAGACCCATTCTTGCTTCTGCGCATTGACCAGATTGTCGACTCCACCGCCGAGTGCGACCTGCTGTGTTTCCTGGATGCGTTCTTGGGCTACCACCAGATCAAGATGGCAGTCGATGATGTGGAGAAGACGGCCTTCCTGACCCCGTGCGGGGTGTACTGCTACACTTGCATGCCGTTCAGGCCGTGCAACGTCGGTGCGACCTTCCAACGGCTGATGCACATCGCCCTAGGTCAGTAGCTCGGGAGAAATGCTGAAGACTACATCGACGACATCGTGGTAAAATCTCGGGAGGCAAGAACTTTGATTCACGATCTGGAGGAGACCTTCGCAAGGCTACGCCAGGTGGACCTGCGGCTCAACCCGGAGAAGTGCGTGTTCGATGTACCCTCTGGCAAACTGCTGGGCTTCCTCGTGTCCCACAGGGGGGTCGAGGCTAATCTGGAGAAGGTCAAGGTGATAGAGGACATGAGCCCACCGCAAACTCTCAAGGAAATGCAGAAGCTTGGGAGCTGTGTGACCTCGCTAGGGCGCTTCATCTCCAAGCTGGGGGGACCGCGCCTTGTCGTTCTTCAAGCTGATGAAGAAGAAGGGCCCGTTCAAGTGGACCCCGAAGGCCGACCTGGCATTTCTAGACCTCAAGAGATACCTGACCAGCCCTCCGTTGATGGTGGTGCCTCATCCCCTTGAGCCCCTGGTGCTTTACCTTGCCACCACTCCCTACTCTGCCAGCGTGGCGCTAGTGGCGGTCCAGGAAGAGCGCCAGGACAAGGGCCCACCGTACCGCACCTCTAGCCGGGGGAATACGGCGCCAGGAGGATACCACAAAGGCTGCGACAACGTCAACAAGTGATCAGACCCGGTCGGGCGGCGTCCTCGAGCCTGCAGAGGCCGCAATGGACGACCAGGCTCCTAAGGACCCATCACCTCAGGAGACGCCCCGACCTCCGGCAAGCGTAGGCTCCATCGATGCTCCCGCCCTCATCGAGCAACCAGTCTACTTTGTGAGCACGGTGTTGCGGGATGCGAGGGCGCGATACCCCATGCCACAGAAGCTTCTGCTCGCGCTCCTGGTGGCCTCACTTAAGCTACGCCATTATTTTCAAGGCCATCCGATCAAAGTCGTCTCGGCTTACCCACTGGAGAGAGGGTTCTCCAGAGCCCTAATGCTGCAGGAAGGGTCGCCGACTGGAACATCGAACTTCAGGCATTTCAGCTCGAGTTCAACACAACCAGGGTCATCAAGGGAGCCGCCAAAGCCGACTTCGTGGCCGAATGGACCGACGTCCCGGAACCTGAAGATGGCAGGAGCACATCTCTCTTGCCAGGAAGTGAAGCACCAGATGGTTGGGTCATGTACTTCGACGGTGCCTTCACACGCCAAGGCGCGGGTGCTGGAGCTGTGCTCATCTTGCCCACCCAAGATAAGCTCTACTACGCCGTGCAGCTCTGCTTCCAGTGGGGCGAGAAGGTCTCCAACGACATTGTGGAGTACGAGGGGTTGATCGCCGGTCTCAAGGCAGCGGCGGCCTTGGGAGTGAAGCGTCTCACCATCAAGGGAAATTCCCATCTCCTCGTCAACTTCTCCAACAAGGTGTACGAACCAAGGGACGAGCACATGGAAGCGTACCTCGCGGAGGTGCGTAAGATTGAGAAGCAAATCTTGGGCCTAGAACTACAGCACGTCCCATGCAGCACCAACAAGGAGACTGATGAAATCGCCAAGAGGGCGTCAAGGCGGTTACCCCAAAAACCTGGTGTCTTCGAAGAGCGACTCTTCAAGCCTTCAGCGACCCCTGCGGCCGCGGAGACTACATCACCTCGAGAAGAACTCCGTCAGCCACCAGCCTCGGGAGCCCCCGCTTGCGGCCCGGCCTCAGGAGTGCGCTTGCTCCTGGCGCTCGAGCCTCAGGAGGGGTGCTGGACCGAGGAATTCAAGGCATATCTGGTGCATGGAACACTGCCGGAGAAGGAGGAAGACGTGGAGCGTGTGGCCCGGCAGGCTACGGCATACTGCATCCAGGACGGTGAGCTGTACAAAAAACGACCAAAGGATGTTTCCTTGAGATGCATCTCCAGGGAGCAGGGGAGCAAGCTGCTGGCTGACATACACGGGGGAGACTGCGGGCATCACTCCCTGTCTCGTACCCTGGTCGGCAAGGCGTTCCGCAGCGGGTTCTACTGGCCCACGACACTCAATGACATGACCGAGCTGGTAAAGTCCTGCGAGGCCTTCCAATTCCACGCCAACCAGATCCATCAGCCAGCCCAGGGCCTCCAGACCATCCCGCTCTCGTGGCCATTTGCGGTCTGGGGGCTGGATATCCTAGGCCCGTTCCCTCGAGTGTCTGGGGGCTACCGCTACCTCTACGTCGCCATCAAAAAGTTCACCAAATGGGCAGAGGTGGAGGCCGTTTGCACCATCCCGGCTGGGTCTGCAGTTAAGTTCATCAAGGGCCTCGTGAGCCGGTTCGGGGTCCCTAACTGCATCATCACCGACAACGGTTCGTAGTTCACTAGCAATCTCTTCAAGACATATTGTGCTAACCTTGGAACACAGATCTGGTACGCTTCGGTTGCACACCCCAGGAGCAATGGCCAAGCCGAACGTGCCAATGCGGAGGTCCTGAGAGGCCTCAAGCCCAGGACGTTCAAGAAGAAGCTCGAGGACTGCGGCAGGGGCTGGCACGACGAGCTCTAGTCCGTATCGTGGTCCGTCCGCACCACCGCCACCAAGCCAACAGGCGAGACCCCTTTCTTCCTCGTCTACGCAGCATAAGCGGTTCTCCCTCACAAGGTCAGGCATCGCTCTACGTGGGTCCTGGCGTTTGATGAGATGCAGCAGGACGCCATGCAGGGGATGGACCTTGTGATGGGGGAGGAATGCTGCCATGAAGCAAGGCCCAGTGCCTGTGAAGGTCTCCGCTCGTGACACTCTCACATAATAATGAGTGGGGTTCTACATTCCCCGGAGTCTCAGGAGTGCCACCCTTGTGCCTCGGGGGCTCCCTCCCACGTCCTAGTAGTAGCACTTATAGCTCCGCGCTGGTGAGAAGACTAGACTAGGTGCCGGGCGTGGCTGTTCATTTGCTTTCTGAAGTTGGCTTGCCCCTTTGCCTTTAATGGAATTTGGAGTTCTGGCGATGCCCCTTTTCCTATGTTTCTTCTCCAGGGAAGGCGGCAGTTGCCCGGCTCTCTCCCTCGCACGCCTCGCGAGGGGGGCTAGACAGGCAGTATGCGCGTGCGCACTTCCCTGGTCTCCAAGGGGCATCCTCGTCTGAGCTTGTGGTCAGCGCATCCCCCTTTTAGTCCGTGCCCCACGGGTACCGGGACACGGTGCGTTTGGCCATAACCAGCCCATACCTGAGGCTTTGCGCAAGAAAGGCTATGGATTTCTTAACGAATTTTTTTAGCTTCGCGATGTCACCCAAATCAACAGCGGGGAAGCCCCACCAGGTACCCAGAGACATGCGCCCTCATGAGGTCAAAGCTGTCCCGGACGCATCGAGCTAAGTTACCCCCTCTACACCCGTATAAGGCATAGATCTCACGACACAACCCGGAAACAATAAACGCACCATAAAAGCAACATAAGCACCACGGTTCATTTCACGCCCTCGCAGGGCCCCGAATTCGTTTCTGGCAATGCAGGGGAAAGGGAACAAGAGGACAAGCAAAAGCGGCTCCTACGATGCGGATACCCATGAGGGTCGGCCCGGACTCAGCCAGAGCCTTCCCTGCGCTTCACCGGGGTGCGACGGTGGGATGACCCGCCACCATCCTCGAAGTGGGCCCGACGGTGTGGCGGCTGGTCGTAGCCGCCGCTGCTGGAGCTTTCGTCGGAGGAGGAGCTGCCGTAGCCGGGCGAACCGCGGTCGTCGCTAAGGGGAAGGTCGCCCTCGTGCCCGTCGCGGCCATCGCCAAGGCCAAGCACCTCGCCACCGTCATCGTCGTCTTCAGGACAGCATCCAGCACGGCGACCGTCTTCCCCGAACACCCTCACGAAGAGGGTCGCTGCGCCGTCGTACTTGAAGTGGAGGGTGCACCGCCTGCCCAGGCCGTGCGCGCGGGCGAACGTCTGCCAGCCGCGGGCTAGGGATATGTTGCCCGTGGCGGAGATCTCCACCGTGACCCACGAGGCCTGGCTACAGCAGTCGTCCGCCTGCAGCCAGAGGCCGCCGGGACCCGAAGCCACCAGCTCTCCGGCAAAGAAGTGCGGAAGCTGGAGCCGGGTGCCGGTCGGGTTCTCCGACCACACAACAAACTCTGGCATCACCTCCGCAGAGTGGAAGCGTGGTCGGGGAGGCCTGGCGACCACGGCGCCTCCCCTCGTCGACGGGACCGCAAGGCCCCAAGCTACTTCCACCGGGAGGAGAAACGTCGCCTTGGACGCTCGGAGCGGCACTGGACCCCGAAGAGATCCATCCTCAACCACGGCAAGCCGTAGCGAGGGTCGAGGCGTGCTTGCGAGGGCGACCACGCCCCCTCTTGGGCGGAGGAGAACCAGGGCCCTCTTGGCGAGCCTTTCCCTTCTCCGTCGGTGCCATGGATGTCGTTGCTAGCAGTGAAGCGAGGAAGAAGGAGTAAGCGGAACAGGAAGAGACTAGCGGGAGAAGGCCAACCGACGACCCCCACGATCACATGTAATGATGGCTTTTCTGCATGCACCAGCGACTCGTCAAGTCGGGCAGTAGCCGAGGCAGTGTAGGGAGCGGAGACGCCCATGTCCCATCAGTCGCCACACGTCAATCAAGGCCGCAGGCAATTGGGGCCCGTGGTGCTCCGCACTTGTTCCTTGGCTTTGTCTCGAAGCCAAGTCCGAGCGCGCCTTTGGCCCGGGGGCTACCATCGGTGTTCTGGGAGCGGGGGTCCCTAGACTTGCCTGCCTGCGGCCCACGGGGTGGCTCCTCTAGCGGCCTGGTACAACCCATCTTCACCAGCAAACACTCAAGACCCTCATGAGGAGCCAAGCCTCGCGAGGCGGACGACACAAGAGCTCCTTAGGGGCAGCCTCACTAGGCTGGCTCGTGAGGAGCGAAGAGATCAAGGTGAGGGGCACCTCGTGAGGTTCCCATGACGTGAGCCATGACGACCAAGGCCAAACGGGTGCCAGGCGGGCGCATAGCGCTAGTTATCTCTTTGGTGCTAAAGGAGCAGGCGCAGGCGAGGAGTCCCAAGGCATCAGACAAAGGTTTCCATATCGGTGCAACAAGACCAAGACCAGCAGGATGGCAGGACGGAGGTCATCACGGAGCCCACGGCGGCGTCACCACCAGAGCCTTTGGCAGGCGAAGACCACCTTTTGTCAGGATAGCTTTTACTAGCTGTCCCCTTCAAATTGTCCGTCGTGGGATCCCTTCCCGCCTAATATTTGGGAAGAGGACCAGGGCCTCTATAAATAGGACTAGCCACCACCGTAGTGCGGGATCGGCTCATCTGGGATATATCATTCAGATCATCCTCAGCCACACGAGCTAACCGAGCTCAAGAACACCTCTCCTCGGGAGGTAGTTCTTCCCTTGTACTTGTTCATCCTCAGCCTACAAGGCAATCCACCGCACCACACTGGAGTAAGGTATTACAGCACATCGGTGGCCCGAGCCAGAATAAACTCTTGTGTCCCTTGTTCTTCGGGTTCGGCGAGCTAGGGTTTGAGATCGTTGCGAGAGCGTGAGCTAGGGGGAGGGAGAGATCTTCGTGCACACCCCAGAGTTCGAACCTTGAGGGTTTTGCCGGAACTCGAAATCTGACAATGCCCGCCAACCAAGGTTCACCTAGCAAAGTGCGAAGTAGCTAGCAGCCCCCCTCCCTCATGTCAGCACGAAGGGAATCCTAGGCTATGAATGCATGCCCCCGCAACCGAGGTTCACCTACCAAAGCGCGAAGTAGCTAGCAGCCCCCCCTCCCTCGTGTCGGCACGAAGGGAATCCTAAGCTTGTAATGCATGTCACCCCCCAACTGAGGTTCACCTAGCAAAGGGCAAAGTAGCAGCTAGCAGCACCCCCCTCGTGT
>NC_041384.1:455829377-455851538 GCF_002162155.2 Triticum dicoccoides | reverse complement strand
CCCCCCCACACACACACTTTCAGTTGGCGGGCCTGTAACGCCCCGAGACCGATGTGCCAGGTGTCGTCCAGTTATTCGCTGTTGTTGCCTTGTCATTGCTTGCATGTCATGCATTGCATATCCTGTCATCATGTGCATTTCATTCGCATACGTGCTCGTCTCATGCATCCGAGCATTTTCCCCATTGTCCGTTTTGCATTCCGGCGCTTCATTCTCCTCCGGTGGTCATTTCTACCTTTCTTTCATGTGTGGGGGTTAAACATTTCCGGATTGGACTGAGACTTGTCATGCGGCCTTGGTTTACTACCGGTAGACCGTCTGTCAAGTTTCGTATCATTTGGACTTCGTTTGATACTCCAACGGTTAACCGAGGGACCGAAAAGGCCTCGTGTGTGTTGCAGCCCAACACCCCTCCAAGTTGGCCCAAAACCCACCAAACTCTGCTCCATGTTCTAGAGCGTTCGATCACGATCGCGTGGCCGAAAACCACACCTCATTTGGACTCTCCTAGCTCCCTCTACCTATAAATATGTGGCCACCCCCGAAATTTTCGCGATGAAACCCTAGCTTCTTCATCCTCCCGCCGACGGACACGTCCACCCTCTCGCCCGGACATGTCCGCCCCGTCCCGCGCCCAATCGCGCTCTGCCACCTGTCCCCGGGGCGGGACCGCTTCGCCGCCGCCGCCCGAGGCCCGCCCGGCCCACGCGGGGCCCCCGCAGGCCCGTTCGCCGCCGCCCGCGCCTCCCAGCTCCCAGCGCTCCGCGCCGCCGCCTCCCTAGGCTCCGGTGGCCGGCGCCGCTGCACGCCATCGCCGCCCCGAGCCGGCGCACCCGGCTCCGCCGCCCGGCGCCCTGCCACCACCATCGCCTCGGTCCCCGTGCCGCCCCGCGCCGTTCTTCACCGGCCGGAGCCGCTCCGGCGAACTCCCTCTCTGCTGCTACAGTGATCCCGGTGAGACTCTGGCGAACCTCGACATCCGCGTTGGATCTGGATCTGAAAAATCCCCTCGGTTGACTTTCCCTCCGGAACCCTAATTTTTTTGCATTCTTGCACCTGCTATATCTCCACATCCGTAGCTCCGTTTTGGACATATAGTATATCAAAATGTTCGTCTCAATGATTACATCATTTCATTCCATCGCATCATTTTCATTTGAGTGCATCTTGATGCCCGAAATGCTGTTAGAAGAAGGCTACTTGAGTTAACTGTCAGATCTGCTACTCCGTTTAGCACTTTTGTCATTTTTGCCATGATTAATGTGTGCATGATATGCCCGTGAGTTCTTCATATGTTTTGTTAAGGGTTTTGTCATCTCTCCAGAGGTGCAACCCATGTATTTTTAGGATGTGTGTGGTGACTTGTGCAAGCTTGCAAAGTGGTGCACTTGCTAATTCTGTTTTCAGGACAGTGATTTCACTAAGTCCTGGGATTGTTTATCTCATGATGCCATATGTTCATGTTGTTTCCTAGTGATCCGTGCCTCTTTTGAGGATGATCAGTAAGGGAGTTTTGTTAATCTCGTAGTGCTCTATCCATCCATGTCTTTGTTTACAATTATGGAGCACCCTAGCTTGAGTCAATCGAGCTCTACTTTTGCTTTGTTGCGAATCTGGGCAGATCGTCAACTTGTTTGCGATTTTGCCGGTGTTATTATAGTTGATCCGTGCATGCTATGGCATTGTTCTTGCCATGTCTAGCTTGCATTTTGTGCCTTCTTAAGGGATGTGTGCTTTTCTTGCCATGACTTGCACCGTGGTGAGTGCATCGAGCTCGTAAACATGCCTTCGTGAGTTATGTTTCAGCATGTCCCAGTTTTCACTAAGTCTGAAAACTGATTATGTTTTTGCTATGTTCGTGTGCTTGTTAGTATATTTTGTGATCCCTTTTGGCTCAAGGTCACTAAGGGACTTTTGTTAAGCTTGTTGAGTAGCTCCATGCCATGTCTTTCTTTGTCATGTTCAGGTTCTGTAGCATGTTATTTTGTTGCTCCGAAGAGGGCTATATGATCTGAAATTCCACACAAGTGTTAATTTCACTAAGTCTGAGATCTGTTTACCATTTGTGTTTTTGCCATGCTTGTTTGAACCTGTTAAGGGATGATTTGGCCGTAGCTCAGTGCTAGACTTTTGTTAAACATCTTGTATGCTTCCCTGCCATGTATTTTGTTGTCTTGTTTGGGTGCTGTAGCATGTTCATCTCATTGCATTTAGATGCCTACTTGTTGTAAATCGCAGACTGGTGTCATTTTTGAATCGCTTGCCATTTCCAAACCGTAACTCCGATTCCGGCGTTCTTTATATCGTTTTCAAGCGATTTCATCTCATCTTTCCGGTGGCACCCTTGGAATTCCAAGTTGAGGCCAGGTTCATGCATTTCCTATCATATCTTGCATTTTGCATCCCGCATCGCATCCCGCATAGCATATCATCATTTCATCATATTGCTTGGTCTTGCACGTGGTTGATTGTATCCTTGTTGCTTGATTGTATTGTTTGGGTAGAGCCGGGAGACGAGTTCTCTAACGAGGAGCCCGTTGAGTTTGCTTTCGAGGATCCAGTCAACTCTGACAGATTTGCAGGCAAGATGATCATACCCTCGAAATCACTACTATCTTTGCTATGCTAGTTTGCTCGCTCTTTTGCTATGCCATTGCTGCGATGCCTACCACTTGCTTGCAAGCCTCCCAAATTGCCATGTCAAACCTCTAACCCACCATGTCCTAGCAAACCGTTGATTGGCTATGTTACTGCTTTGCTCAGCCCCCTCTTATAGCGTTGCTAGTTGCAGGTGAAGATTGGAGGTCGTTCCTTGTTGGAACATCTTTTTTTTACTTGTTGGGATATCATTATATTTTCTTATTTAATTAATGCATCTATATACTTGGTAAAGGGTGGAAGGCTCGGCCTTATGCCTGGTGTTTTGTTCCACTCTTGCCGCCCTAGTTTCCGTCATATCGGTGTTATGTTCCCGGATTTTGCGTCCCTTACGCGGTTGGGCTATAATAGGAACCCCTTGACAGTTCACCTTAAGTAAAGCTCTTCCAGCAATGCCCAACATTGGTTTTACCATTCTCCACCTAGCCTTTTCTTTCCCTTGGGTTCTGCAGACTCAAGGGTCATCTTTATTTTAACCCCCCCCCCCCGGGCCAGTGCTCCGCTGAGTGTTGGTCCGACCGAGTAGACTGCGGGGCCACCTCGGGGCAACTTGAGGGTTGGTTTTACTCATAGGATGTCTCATCTGAGTGTGCCCTGAGAAAGAGATATGTGCAGCTCCTATCGGGATTTGTCGGCACATTCGGGCGGTGTTGCTGGTTTAGTTTTACCCTGTCGAAATGTCTTGTTGTACCGGGATACCGAGTCTGATCGGAACATCTCGGGTGGAGGTCTATTCCTTCGTTGACCGTGAGAGCTTGTGATGGGCTAAGTTGGGACTCCCCTGCAGGGATTTGAACTTTCGAAAGCCGTGCCCGCGGTTATGGGCAGATGGGATTTGTTAACGTCCGGTTGTAGAAAACCTGAAGTTGACCTTAATTAAAAAGAATCAACCGCGTGTGTAACCGTGATGGTATCTTTCCGGTGGAGTCCGGGAAGTGAACACGGTTGGTGGAGTTATGCTTGGCGTAGGTTGCTATAGGATCACTTCTTGATCATACTTTTATCGACCGTGCTTTGCCTTCTCTTCTCGCTCTCATTTGCGTATGTTAGCCACCATATATGCTAGTCGCTTGCTGCAGCTACTCCTCATCCATTTACCTTACCCATAAGCTTAAATAGTCTTGATCGCGAGGGTGCAAGATTGCTGAGTCCTCGTGGCTCACAGTTACTTCAAAACCAGCTTGCAGGTGCCGATGAGTCCGTGCAGATGACGCAACCGAGCTCAGGAGGAGCTCGTTGACGATCTTGTCCTTTGTGTTGTTCCGTTCTAGTTGATCAGTAGTGGAGCCCAGTTGGGATCGATCGGGGACCTTTGTTGCATTTGGGGTTCTTCTTTTATTGTGGTTCCGTAGTCGGACCTTGATTGTATCTGGATGATGTAAGGCTTTATTCATGTAATTGTGTGAAGTGGCGATTGTAAGCTAACTATGTATCTTTTTTCCTTATTATATTACATGGGTGGTGTGAAGATTACCCCACTTGTGACATATGCCTTCAATGCGATTATGCCTCTAAGTCGTGCCTCGACACGTGGGAGATATAGTCGCATCGAGGGTGTTACAAGTTGGTATCAGAGCCTTCCCCGACCTTAGGAGCCCCATTGCTTGATCATTTTTAGCGGCTGAGTTGTGTCTAGAAAAATGTTTTGAGTCTTTTAGGAATTATATATCGGAGAGTTTAGGAGTTCTTTTTACTTCCCAGTCTCCTCATCGCTCTGGTAAGGCATCCTGACGTAGAGTTTTGACTCTTCTCTTCTCAAATTTCACTAAATTTTTTTAGGATCACGCGGGTATCTTGGAATCGTTCCGATGGTTTTATGACGAGAACATTGTCTTGGTGCCTCCTGTCAGGGGTTTTATGGAAGTGTCCCGGGGAGTTGACTCTAAGGTGTTGTCATCATAATTTTATCATTGCAGTTTTGGAATACCTGAGTCTAGTACGCCGACATTGAAAATCTCTTTTATGCAGTTCGTTGGTGAGATAACATCGATGCCACCCAGTACTGGGGCGGGAGTTCGGGAGTATCACCATAACTTGTATAACGAATGCTTTTCGAAGGTTGAGGTAGATGGTTTCCGAAGTTTTTCTTGGTTATGTGTTGAAGGATGGATACAGCTGGATGTAGGATTTGCTAGTTTGGGTGAGATATTATGCTTCCCCTATATCCCCAACACCTGATTGCATAACCGGAAAAAGTTCGGGAGTTTCATAGGTGGGAATTCAAGTAGCTCTTAGGATATCTTTCCGACATATGTATGATATGAAATTGGGGTTCGACGTCTAGTGGTTCGCCTATTCATGGTCGGTTTTATAGTGGTCTCGTTGTGTCTTAAAGAGTCCTTGGCTATGCCGACTCGGGGACGCTTCGTATGTCATCTGCACTGCCTTGTACATGATGGTTGTTGACACACGAACACGTCACGTGTACCCTCGACGCCGGGGGTGATGCACCGCAGCTCACGTCAAAGGAGACCCGGCCGACAGCGCGATACACAAGACAGTCGACGGGCGCTTTTGCAGACCCGAAAACCCCACACCCCCGGGAGGGACCCCGTCAGGGAGTGCGGCGGCTATGGGCTGCCCTAGGTCGATTCGCTCGCCCCTAGAGCCTCGGAATTCGCAGCTCTCAAACACGAAGAACAGCGAAGAACGAGATAGAAAAACGGTGGAGAGATAAAACGTATATGAAAAAGTAGTATATTGATTTGTTCGATTGTGTGTTGTTCAATCGGCCGTCACCCGCAACATATATAAGAGGCGGCTGGACTTCCCGTACAAGCAAAGGATTTATCTAGGCTTTCCTTACAAGAAAATTACATCAATTCACGTCCTAGAATCCTAGTTCTGGTCCCACTCGGATTCAGCCCGAATCTGGTCCAATCTTCTGTCTTGCTCCTTGCGTGGGCTGTGGGATCTGCATATGACTTCCGATGGAGATGGTTCAAATATCAATTATGTGTGCTTCGACGAGGCCAACAATCCGTATGTTGATCACTTTTCCAAATAAGGCCATCTTGAATACTCCATGGGGTCATCTCTAATTTCGAGTCGGACTCGTACATGTAGCTGACTAGACCGTCCGACTCTTGCAGCGTCTCTGCAGGTCGTATACTACGTCGGATGATGATGACTCCAAAAGCAAAGTTGACCGTTTCGATGTTACGAACAACTCCTGTGTTGAACACTTCTTCATCCGAAGCCATCTAGATAAGTATTTGAGCCCATCTTCAGCATCTGGTCGAATTGGCCTTGACAGTTTCTACTGTTCACGGCAGCAAGCTTTTCCCGGCAAGGTTACTGTTCACGGCGGCAAGCTTTCCCCGGCAGGTTACTGTTCACGGTGGCAAGCTCTCCCCCGGCAAGGTTACTGTTCACGGCGGCAAGCTTTCCCCGGCAAGGTTACTGTTCACGGCGGCAAGCTTTCCCGGCAAGGTTACTGTTCACGGCGGCAAGCTTTCCCCGACAGGTTACTGTTCACAGTGGCAAGCTCTCCCCCGGAAAGGTTACTGTTCACGTTGGCAAGCTTTCCCCGGCAAGATTACTGTTCACGGCGGCAAGCTTTCCCCGGCAAGGTTACTGTTCACGGCGGCAAGCTTTCCCCGGCAAGGTTTTTGAGGCAGTAAACGACCTCGGATGAAAATGTGTCCAAAAGCAAAGTTGACCGTTTTGACGAGACGAAAAACTTTCGTGTTGAACGTTTTCCAAGTCGAGGCCATCTTCTGGGCCAAAACACTCACGCATTACATCAGACACTTGCCAAGACATGTCTGGTCTTCCGCGTCATATTTCGCCTCTTGACAGGGCTGCATCCAGATAGCTCTAACTTTTGCATACGAACTCGGATTGAGATGATTTTTATATCAAAATCGACCGATTCACGAGATGAAGACAATTCATGTAGAGCATTCCTTCATCCGAGATTGTCCTGGAGGCGTACTTGACCAAAAAGCACTCAGAACACCTAAACATGACAATCTGAGTGTAGTTTTGGTCTTTGATATGATGCCGAGTGATCATGGTCCAAACATCAAAGTTGTTCCACTCGGCAATGTGAAATTTCTCATTTAGAATATTTTGTCATTTGAGGCCATCTCCATTGCATTCTCCATTGTGCCAAAATCAGGTGTCAACACAGGCCCCCCTGTTTTTCGGCAAAGCTTGCATGCCGAAAAATAATTTGCACCATGTTTGTTCTAAGGACGATGTCAACACTCCATCGGCCATCTATTCTTCTCAGGGCGATAATTATGTATCGGCCATGTTTGTGCTAAGGGCGATAATCGTATATCGGCCATTGCCTACTTAGGCTTCCTGCCACACACTCGGGTGGTACTTCTTCAAATATTTGCCATTGAGAGCTCGAGGTAAAAATGCCCCCTGTATTGATTCCACCAAATATGAATTTCCGGGAACAACTCTTGTAATACTAAAAGGACCTTCCCAACTTGGAGACCACTTCCCAAATTTTCTATCTCTTGAACCAATCGGTAGAATCACTTTCCAGACGAGATCACCAACTTGAAAATTCTTCAACTTGACTTTCTTATTGTAAGCCCTTGCCACCCTCAACTTATCTCTCTCTATGGCATTCAAAGCAGCCAAACGTTTATCAGCAACCTCATCAATGTTGTCCATCCTCAAGTTATAGAAGTCTATTGCCGATAAATCATTTTGTTTGGCTATTCTCAAAGCATTCAAATTTACTTCCACTGGTAAAACAGCCTCCTGACCATATACTAGCTCATATGGAGTCACTTTCGTAGCACCATGCCTTGAGATTCTATGTGCCCATAATGCCTCAGACAACAAGTCATGCCATCTCCTTGGATTATCCTCAATCTTCTTCTTGATGAGCTTGATTAAAATTTTATTGCTAGACTCAGCTTGTCCATTAGCTTGGGCATAATATGGGGAGGAATTGAGCAACTTTATGTTATAAGATTCGGCAAACTCTCTGACTTGGTGTGACATAAAAGATGAACCTTGATCTGTAGTTAACGTTTGAGGAATACCGAATCTATGAATAATGTGCTCGGTTATGAATTTAATTACCTCCGTATGCGTCATGTTCTTGAGAGGTACTGCTTCAGACCACTTAGTGAAATAATCAGTTGCCACCAATATGAACCGATGCCCCTTTGAAGAAGACGGATGGATTTGCCCAATAAAGTCTAAACCCCATCCTCTGAAAGGCCATGGCTTGATAATAGGATGCAACATAGCAGCGGGAGCCAATTGAATATCACCAAATTTTTGACATGCTTCGCACCCTTTATAATAGCTGAAGCAATC
This sequence comes from Triticum dicoccoides, assembly GCF_002162155.2. Lineage (NCBI taxonomy): Eukaryota > Viridiplantae > Streptophyta > Magnoliopsida > Poales > Poaceae > Triticum > Triticum dicoccoides. Next base: position 455,843,588 of record NC_041384.1, on the reverse strand, counting down.
ATTAATCATGGTCGGCCAATAAAACCCAGCACGTCGTAATAACCATTTCATCTTGGGAGCCGACTGGTGAGTACCACAAATGCCTTCATGTACCTCTCCCATAGCAACTCTTGTTTCGTCCTCATCCAAGCATTTTAAAAGAACATCATCAACTGTTCGGCGATAAAGATCATCATCCCTCATAGTATATTTAAAAGCCATACGCCGAACAGCCCTGTCCACCCTTTCACCTGGATTACGCAAGTAAGCAACAATGGGCTTCCTCCAGTCGGAATTGTCACCTGCACTAGATTTTTTGTTAATGACCGAATCAGTGAGCTCTGGTTCGGCCTCTTCTATACTGGTAAGACAAGCCATCAGATTTTGAGAAATATGAAACATGCCATGATCAGCATGGTACCCATATGCTTGTTGTGCCAACTCATTTGCTTTCCAGTTGTCATGTCTAGATATATGTGCAATGCTAAAACAATCCAAAGTAGAGATTATATCTAGACATTTATCAAGATAAACATTAAGTGATTCGTCTAAACACTGAAAGACTTTGGATATTTGCTGTACCACTAGTAACGAATCACCATAAGCCTCAATATGTGTAACACCTATAGCAAGTAACATCTCTAGGCCGAATAACAATGCTTCATATTCGGCTTGATTGTTTGTGCAAAAATATTCTAAGTGGCATGAGGCTTCAAAAACAGCACCATGAGGAGATATATAAACAATACCAACACCTTGGCCATTGCTACAAACTAACCCATCAAAGTATAATCTCCATGGTACTAATGAAATAAGGTTCATATCAACATCATGCTTGTCATTAATTCGATGTTCAACAATGAAATTAGCAACAATTTGGCCTTTCATGGACTTTAGAGATTCATAAGCCAAATCATATTCAATCAAAGCATAAGCCCACTTGCCAATTCTACCACTAAGAATTGGCCGATGCAACATGTATTTAATGACATCGGTTTGACAAGCTACTACACAAGCACTCGGTAATAAATAATTTCTCAGTTTTGTGCAAGCATAATATAAGCATAGACATAATTTCTCAACAAATGTATACCTTGTCTCTGCGTCCAATAAGCGGCGGCTCAAATAAGTGATGGCATGCTCTTTTCCTTCGGTCTCTTGAGTTAGAACAGCTCCAATAACTTCTTCCTCTGCTACAATGTAAAGTCTGAAGGGTTCCCTATGCTTGGGTGCTCTCATCACCGGAGGAGTGCACAAATAATTCTTGATCATATCAAATGCTTCTTGTTGTTTTGCCCCCCAAGTGAAATCAGCATCATCCTTTAACCGAAGGATAGGAGTAAATGCATTAACTTTCCCTGACAGATTAGCTATGAACCTTCTCAAATAATTGACCTTGCCAAGGAACTTTTGCGTATCTCTCTTGCATGTTGGAGCCTCCACTTTCTGTATAGCCTCTATCTTTTTGGGATCAATCTCTATGCCATCTTCATGAATAATGAAACCCAAAAACTTGCCAGCTGACACGCCAAAAGCACACTTCAAAGGATTCATCTTCAGTCCATACTTTTTCATTCTTTCAAAAGCTAAACGCAAATCGGCCAAGTGAGATTCAAAAGCATCCGATTTGACAACAATATCATCAATATAAACTTCAAGTATGATACCGAGTAAATCATGGAAAATCAAATTCATAGCCCTTTGATATGTGGCTCCAGCATTTTTTAATCTGAATGTCATCACTGTCCACTCGACTAAACCAACGAAACCAGGGCATCGAAAAGCAGTCTTGTACATGTCCTCTTCGGCCATAAAAATTTGATTGTATCCGGCATTACCATCTAGAAAGCTAATAACCTTATACCCAGAAGTATCATTAATAAGCATATCGGCTATTGGCATAGGATACTCATCTTTGGGTGTAGCCCTATTCAAATCTCTGAAATCAATGCATACCCTCAACTTGCCGGATCCTTTCTTCTCCACTGGGACAATGTTAGAAATCCACTCGGCGTACCTGCAAGGTCGAATGAAATTAGCTTCAAGCAGTCAATCGATCGCTTCCTTGATCCAGTCATATGTTTTCGGATTAAATTTTCTGGCCGACTGTTTATAAGGTCTAAAACCGGCCTTTATAGGAAACCGATGCTCCACTAGCTCTCGGCTTAACCCTGGCATCTCATGATATTCCCATGCAAAGCAACAAACATATTCTTTCAATAGCTCGATTAACTTAGCTTTACAATCGGCTTTCAAGTTTTTGTTTATAAATGTCGGTCGAGTGACTGAACCATCTCCAATATCTACCTCTTCTAATGGATCGGCCGACGTAAAACCTTGTCCAAGTTTATCCATGTCATCCAATTCCTCTATAGACTCATACATATCGTTCTCGCTGGACCGATATTTCACAAGACGTTTTTGTAACCACTCAGAGCTAGAATCCATTTAAACATATCATACCTTGGAGCCAATTGCATTCAGTCGGCTTTAAAGAGACGGGCACAAAACCATTCTTGGTTGCGCTGAGAAAATCAAACTCTGATAAGTCACGTCCCGTCAAGCAAGTAGCATTGGGAAGTTGCCAATCCACCGATGCATCGGCCAAAGCAACACAGGCCGAGTTATCCGCATGAATGACTTCCACTTCATCATCAACCCACTGAATCAAAAACTGGTGCATAGTGGATGGCACGCACTGGTTTGCATGAACCCAATCACGGCCTAGTATGACGTTGTAGTTACCTTGCACCTCAGCGACAAAGAATGTAGTAGCCAAAGTTTTGCTTCCGATTGTAAGCTCCACATACATCACACCTTTGGCTTCAGTTTTCTCTTTGCCTTCAAACCCGTTAAGCACCATATTGGTCTTGATCAATTCTTCATCAGGCAAACCCAATTTCTTGAAGACCGAATAGGGCATAAGGTTTACCACAGCACCACCATCAACAAGCATCCGAGTGAGCGGCGACCCATTGATATGACCTCCGAGATATAATGGTTTCAGATGCGTTACTGGTTCTTGCGGCTTCTCGAATATCGCGTTTTTAGGGCCAAAATCCAGCTGAGCCACCTCCCCTTCCTCATCTACAGCACGAAACTCAGCAGGCAAGTAATACACCATATTGATATCCATACCTTCATGAACCAGTGTAGACTCTTAGTCTAACATATCAGCCTCCTCCTCAAGTGCATCCACCGATTCAGAAATTTGTCCGAGTGAAGAGGAAGCAATAGGTAATGTAGACGATGCAATGATTGCGTCGTCCTTTTTTGGTAGTGTAGGTGCTGCTGTGATAGGCGTAGAGGCCGCTGTATCTCGTATTTGTTTGGGCCTCCACACTTGTTTTGTAGGTACCATAGGCCGAGTGTCATTGAACAACTTATCCCTTTGCTTCTCAGCCTCTTGTTCTGCCATCTCTTGGCTCCTTAACCTCTATAGTTTCCTCTTCTGTGTCTTTGTTAGCCCTGGAGGACACCACTTTGGCTGAGTGTATTTAGGATCTCTTGTTTTTACTCGGCTGGCGCTTGCTTCATGGTCATTAGCCGAGTGCTTTGGCGCAATAGAAAGTATCGGCTCAGCCGGTTTGCTATGCACAATTGGCTGCTGTATGGCAAATGTTTTGGTGCCCAAGATAAGTGAGTCGGCATCCGTTTTCTCCTTGCTTTTTTCCGACTCAACTGCTGCAACACTTGGTGACTTAACACACCATTCTTTTCGACTTTCCAGATGCATGAAATTTCCACTCGGGCGCAGCTTTTTACTCGGATGGATGTCACTCGGATGGAATCCAGTCGGATGGAATCTACTTGGCCACATTTTTTCACTCGGATAGCTTCCACCTGGGTGCATCCTTACACTCGGATAATTTCCACTCGGTCGCATATTTTGACCAGCCGACTGATAGTCACCGATGTTGAGTCGGCCACTATATGAGTAATCAAGTCGATCCCACACAGATTGCCTCTGCTCTTCTAAAAACTGCGCCTTTGGTCCACTCGGTTTTGTATACCGACTGAACATATCAGCTGATGGTGACCTTGGTCGTTTCAGATGAGTCGGTCGATTGAAACTAGAACCGGCCGACTGGTTAGCATACTTGGACAACAACATATCAAAAGTTGGCTTGATCCGCTTGTGCTGCACTTTAGCTTCATTCTTCTTCCACTTGCCAACTTCTGGACTCTTGGGCTTGACAAATTTAACATGAGTTTTTTCTTGCACTTGTGGTTGCCCCCCGAGTGTAGGATTCTTGATGGTGATTTTGATCACTTCCTTGCCATCGGGTTGCTTATCAAGCACAACTTGTCTCCCCAAGACCTTGTTGTCCTCCTTGTCTTTCCTGGGCTCACTGACAATGACATTAGCTTTATTAGCAGATTCGGCTACCTCCGGCCGAATGAGTAGCTTCTTCCCCTCCAAATCCATGGTATTCATTGGAAAAGGCTGTTTATCAACTTGCATTTCAGAAAAGTTCAATCGTCCATCATTAATGGCCGATTGTATCTGTCGTCGAAAAACATTACAATCATTAGTAGCATGAGAAAAAGAATTATGATACTTGCAATAAACGCGCCGTTTCAGCTCTTCAAACAGCGACAAAGTATGAGTTATTCTAATAATTTTAGCTTGCAGCAAAGCATCAAATATTTTATCACACTTGGCAATGTTAAAAGTAAACTTCATCTCTTCATCATGATTCTTATGAATCGGTTTCAGATCATTGCAAGTAAATGGTTTGGCCTTAGATGGCCAAACAAATTCAGTAGAGAAAACATCACCCTCATCTTCCGAGTGATCACTATCATATTCGATCATATTCATCTTTGGATGATCGGCTTTGTATCTATGCACTTCTTTGAGGTCTTTGCTTCGGCTTTCCTGAGCCAAAGCCCTTTGTAAGACTTGGTTGATATGTAAGAACTCATAGCCTTCTAGCTTTTCTCTGATGGGAGTTCTCAAACCACTCAGCACTAGGTCTGCCAAGTCTCTCTCGGTTATCACCAAACTAAAACACCGGTTTTTTGTTTCTCTAAATCTCTTGACGTAATCGGAGACCGATTCATCATGCTTCTGCTTAACCGATGTTAGATGTGACAACTTGAGTTCATTGTCGCCTCTATAAAAGTGATCATGAAACTTCTGCTCTAGCTGCGACCAAACCCGAATGGAACTATGGGGTAAAGAAGAAAACCATGAAAATGCGGTACCAGTTAATGATAAAGGAAATAAACGCACTTTCAATTCATTCAATGAGCCTGCCTCACCCAATTGTGCTAAATATTGACTAACATGCTCCCATGTGGTTTTTGTGCCTTCTCCATTAAATTTAACAAAATCTAGAATTTTATATCCTGGAGGGCACTGGATGGCATCAAAGTACTCGGGGTACGGCTTTTGGTAAATCCGATTCCGAGGTAACTCAACTCCAAAATTCTCTCGAAGCATCTTAGCCATCTCCTCTCTAAGATTAGCTAGACCATCATTCATAGTGGACGATGACGCTTGTGGCAGTGGCATAGGAGGAGTAGGGTTACTAGCTGTAGGTAAGAATTGTGGCATGTATGTCGACCCAAAATTTGGTAGTGGTCGAGTGGTTGTAGGTGTAGGTAGGGTTTGGTTCAGCGCTGCCACCGAACCTGGCATGCTCATAATAGGGTTGATGGGTGCAGTCACAATCTGATTTGTATGGGTAGGATAATAAGCCATCGGCACAGGAGGCGCCGATGCAATAGGTAAAGCCAGATTAGGGTTTTGCACACTAGCAGCTACACCATCATTACCACTAGATGATTGAGATGTATTCTTCTGAGCATTAGTATTTTCTATGAAAGTTTGATAGACTAGATTGTTACCATCAGCAATACGACTTTCAATCTTAGCCCACTGTTCAGGAGAAAAGGCAGTACTTACAGAGGGTTTAACCTGTTCAGTTTGAAGAGGAGGGAACTTGATTTCTTCAATCGGAGTGATGTTGCCTTGGTGATCTTTCTTGAATTTTGCAAGGAACTCCTGCAGGTCCTTCTCCTCGCGCGCCTTCTTGTACTCCTCATAGACTTGGCGATGATCGGCCAATATCTCATCAAGACTGGGCTTAATGATGTTACCGGCGTCTACCTCAGATGGCTTGGGAAGATCGGTCATGGTAGATGATGATGATTGATCTTCGTCCCCAGCGGAGTCGCCAAAAAGGTGTGTTGACACACGAACACGTCACATGTACCCTCGACGCCGGGGGTGATGCACCGCAGCTCACGTCGAAGGAGACCCGGCAGACAGCGCGATACGCAAGACAGTCGACGGGCGCTTTTGCAGACCCGAAAACCCCACACCCCTGGGAGGGACCCCGTCAGGGAGTGCGGCGGCTATGGGCTGCCCTAGGTCGATTCGCTTGCCCCTAGAGCCTCGGAATTCGCAGCTCTCAAACACGAAGAACAGCGAAGAACGAGATAGAAAAACGGTGGAGAGATAAAACGTATATGAAAAAGTAGTATATTGATTTGTTCGATTGTGTGTTGTTCAATCGACCGTCACCCCCAACATATATAAGAGGCGGCTGGACTTCCCGTACAAGCAAAGGATTTATCTAGGCTTTCCTTACAAGAAAATTACATCAATTCACGTCCTAGAATCCTAGTTCTGGTCCCACTCGGATTCAGCCCGAATCTGGTCCAATCTTCTGTCTTGCTCCTTGCGTGGGCTATGGGATCTGCATATGACTTCCGATGGAGATGGTTCAAATATCAATTATGTGTGCTTCGACGAGGCCAACAATCCGTATGTTGATCACTTTTCCAAATAAGGCCATCTTGAATACTCCACGGGGTCATCTCTAATTTCGAGTCGGACTCGTTCATGTAGCTGACTGGACCATCCGACTCTTTCAGCGTCTCTGCAGGTCGTATACTACGTCGGATGATTATGACTCCAAAAGCAAAGTTGACCGTTTCGACGTTACGAACAACTCCTGTGTTGAACACTTCTTCATCCGAAGCCATCTAGATAAGTATTTGAGCCCATCTTCAGCATCTGGTCGAATTGGCCTTGACAGTTTCTACTGTTCACGGCAGCAAGCTTTTCCCGGCAAGGTTACTGTTCACGGCGGCAAGCTTTCCCCGGCAGGTTACTGTTCACGGCGGCAAGCTTTCCCCGGCAGGTTACTGTTCACGGCAGGAAGCTTTCCCCGACAGGTTACTGTTCACGGCGGCAAGCTCTCCCCCGGCAAGGTTACTGTTCACGGCGGCAAGCTTTCCACGGCAAGGTTACTGTTCACGGCGGCAAGCTTTCCCCGGCAAGGTTACTGTTCACGGCGGCAAGCTTTCCCCGGCAAGGTTTTTGAGGCAGTAAACGACCTCGGATGAAAATGTGTCCAAAAGCAAAGTTGACCGTTTTGACGAGACAAAAAACTTTCGTGTTGAACGCTTTCCGATTCGAGGCCAGCTTCTGGGCCAAAACACTCACGCATTACATCAGACACTTGCCAAGACATGTCTGGTCTTCCGCGTCATATTTCGCCTCTTGACAGGGCTGCATCTAGATAGCTCTAACTTTTGCATACAAACTCGGATTGAGATGATTTTTATATCAAAATCGACCGATTCGACGAGACGAAGACAATTCATATAGAGCATTCCTTCATCCGAGATTGTCCTGGAGGCGTACTTGACCAAAAAGCACTCAGAACACCTAAACATGACAATCTGAGTGTAGTTTTGGTCTTTGATATGATGCCGAATGATCATGGTCCAAACATCAAAGTTGTTCCACTCGGCAATGTGAAATTTCTCATTTAGAATATTTTGTCATTTGAGGCCATCTCCATTGCATTCTGCATTGTGCCAAGATCAGGTGTCAACAATGGTGTTGTACGATCGAGCCCGTGTAGGCCCCACCACGAAAACTTCGGACGAAATCTCTATCATATGTTTGTTCCGGCTTATTCTGCAAGCCAATCCTTTGTTTTGTTTTGAGTTGTGGTATTCAAGTTGCTTCAATGTCAAGTGTTGATTCCATACCTTCCCCAAATGGTGTTCTCATACTCCGATTTGAATACTAATCATTCTGGATAATCGAGATTGTCTTGCCAATCCTTTTCAACCGGTGTGTCTCTCTTCAAGTGGATCCGATCATTTCAACATGAGCAAGATCAATTATCATTTCTTCTCAACGGTGTTCGTTTCGTTCTCAATGGTGTTTTCCCACCCCGAGACCGATGTGCCAGGTGTCGTCCAGTTATTCGCTGTTGTTGCCTTGTCATTGCTTGCGTGTCATGCATTGCATATCATGTCATCATGTGCATTTCATTCGCATACGTGCTCGTCTCATGCATCCGAGCATTTTCCCCGTCGTCCGTTTTGCATTCCGGCGCTTCGTTCTCCTCTGGTGGTCATTTCTACCTTTCTTTCATGTGTGGGGGTTAAACATTTCCGGATTGGACCGAGACTTGTCATGCGGCCTTGGTTTACTACCGGTAGACCGTCTGTCAAGTTTCGTATCATTTGGACTTCGTTTGATACTCCAACGGTTAACCGAGGGACCGAAAAGGCCTCGTGTGTGTTGCAGCCCAACACCCCTCCAAGTTGGCCCAAAACCCACCAAACTCTACTCCATGTTCTAGAGCGTTCGATCACGATCGCGTGGCCGAAAACCACACCTCATTTGGACTCTCCTAGCTCCCTCTACCTATAAATACGTGGCCACCCCCGAAATTTTCGCGGATGAAACCCTAGCTTCTTCATCCTCCCGCCGACGGACACGTCCACCCACTCGCCTGGACATGTCCGCTCCGTCCCGCGCCCAATCGCGCGCTGCCACCTGTCCCCGGGGCGGGACCGCTTCGCCGCGGCCGCCCGAGGCCCGCCCAGCCCACGCGGGGCCCCCGCGGGCCCGTTCGCCGCCGCCCGCGCCTCCCAGCTCCCAGTGCTCCGCGCCGCTGCCTCCCTCGGCTCCGGTGGCCGGCTCCGCCGCCCGGCGCCCTGCCACCACCACCGCCTCGGTCCCCGTGCCGCCCCGCGCCGTTCTCCACCGGCCGGAGCCGCTCCGGCGAACTCCCTCTCTGCTGCTACAGTGATCCCGGCGAGACTCCGGCGAACCTCGACATCCGCGCTGGATCTGGATCTGAAAAATCCCCTCGGTTGACTTTTCCCCCCGGAACCCTAATTTTTTGCATTCTTGCACCTGCTATACCTCCGCATCCATAGCTCCGTTTTGGACATATAGTATATCAAAATGTTCGTCTCGATGATTACATTATTTCATTCCACCGCATCATTTTCATTTGAGTGCATCTTGATGCCCGAAATGCTGTTAGAAGAAGGCTACTTGAGTTAATTGTCAGATCTGCTACTCCGTTTAGCACTTTTGTCATTTTTGCCATGATTAATGTGTGCATGATATGCCCGTGAGTTCTTCATATGTTTTGTTAAGGGTTTTGTCATCTCTCCAGAGGTGCAACCCATGTATTTTTAGGATGTGTGTGGTGACTTGTGCAAGCTTGCAAAGTGGTGCACTTGCTAATTCTGTTTTCAGGGACTTAGTGATTTCACTAAGTCCTGGGATTGTTTATCTCATGATGCCATATGTTCATGTTGTTTCCTAGTGATCCGTGCCTCTTTTGAGGATGATCAGTAAGGGAGTTTTGTTAATCTTGTAGTGCTCTATCCATCCATGTCTTTGTTTGCAATTATGGAGCACCCTAGCTTGAGCCAATCGAGCTCTACTTTTGCTTCGTTGCGAATCTGGGCAGATCGTCAACTTGTTTGCGATTTTGCCGGTGTTATTATAGTTGATCCGTGCATGCTATGCCATTGTTCTTGCCATGTATAGCTTTAATTTTGTGCCTTCTTAAGGGATGTATGCTTGTCTTGACATGACTTGCACCATGGTGAGTGCATCGAGCTCGTAAACATGCCTTCGTGAGTTATGTTTCAGCATGTCCCAGTTTTCACCAAGTCTGAAAACTGATTATGTTTTTGCTATGTTCGTGTGCTTGTTAGTATATTTTGTGATCCCTTTTGGCTCAAGGTCACTAAGGGACTTTTGTTAAGCTTGTTGAGTAGCTCCATGCCATGTCTTTCTTTGTCATGTTCAGGTCCTGTAGCATGTTGTTTTGTTGCTCCGAAGAGGGCTATATGATCTGAAATTCCAGACAAGTGTTAATTTCACTAAGTCTGAGATCTGTTTACCATTTGCGTTTTTGCCATGCTTGTTTGAACCTGTTAAGGGATGATTTGGCCGTAGCTCAGTGCTAGACTTTTGTTAAGCATCTTGTGTGCTTCCCTGCCATGTATTTTGTTGTCTTGTTTGGGTGCTGTAGCAGGTTCATCTCATTGCATTTAGATGCCTACTTGCTGTAAATCGTAGACCGGTGTCATTTTTGAATCGCTTGCCATTTCCAAACCATAACTCCGATTCCGGCGTTCTTTATATCGTTTTCATGCGATTTCATCTCATATTTCCAGTGGCACCCTTGGAATTTCAAGTTGAGGCCAGGTTCATGCATTTCCTGTCATATCTTGCATTTTGCATCCCGCATCGCATCCCGCATAGCATATCATCATTTCATCATATTGCTTGGTCTTGCACGTGGTTGATTGTATCCTTGTTGCTTGATTGTCTTGTTTGGGTAGAGCCGGGAGACGAGTTCGCTAACGAGGAGCCCGTTGAGTTTGCTTTCGAGGATCCAGTCAACTCTGACAGCTTTGCAGGCAAGATGATCATACCCTCAAAATCACTACTATCTTTGCTATGCTAGTTTGCTCGCTCTTCTGCTATGCCATTGCTGCGATGCCTACCACTTGCTTGCAAACCTCCCAAATTGCCATGTCAAACCTCTAACCCACCATGTCCTACCAAACCGTTGATTGGCTATGTTACTGCTTTGCTCAGCCCCCTCTTATAGCGTTGCTAGTTGTAGGTGAAGATTGGAGGCCGTTCCTTGTTGGAACATCTTTTTTTTACTTGTTGCGATATCATTATATTATCTTATTTAATTAATGCATCTATATACTTGGTAAAGGGTGGAAGGCTCAGCCTTATGCCTGGTGTTTTGTTCCACTCTTGCCGCCCTAGTTTCCGTCATATCGGTGTTATGTTCCCGGATTTTGCGTCCCTTATGCGGTTGGGCTATAATGGGAACCCCTTGACAGTTCGCCTTAAGTAAAGCTCTTCCAGCAATGCCCAACATTGGTTTTACCATTCGCCACCTAGCCTTTTCTTTCCCTTGGGTTCTGCAGACTCAAGGGTCATCTTTATTTTAACCCCCCCCCCCTGGGCCAGTGCTCCGCTGAGTGTTGGTCCGACCGAGTAGACTGCGGGGCCACCTCGGGGCAACTTGAAGGTTGGTTTTACTCGTAGGATGTCTCATCTGAGTGTGCCCTGAGAAAGAGATATGTGCAGCTCCTATCGGGATTTGTCGGCACTTTCGGGCGGTGTTGCTGGTTTAGTTTTACCCTGTTGAAATGTCTTGTTGTACCGGGATACCGAGTCTGATCGGAACATCTCGGGTGGAGGTCTATTCCTTCGTTGACCGTGAGAGCTTGTGATGGGCTAAGTTGGGACTCCCCTGCAGGGATTTGAACTTTCGAAAGCCGTGCCCGCGGTTATGGGCAGATGGGATTTGTTAACGTCCGGTTGTAGAAAACCTGAAGTTGACCTTAATTAAAAAGAATCAACCGCGTGTGTAACCGTGATGGTATCTTTCCGGTGGAGTCCGAGAAGTGAACACGGTTGGTGGAGTTATGCTTGGCGTAGGTTGCTATAGGATCACTTCTTGATCATACTTTTATCGACCGTGCTTTGCCTTCTCTTCTCGCTCTCATTTGCGTATGTTAGCCACCATATATGCTAGTCGCTTGCTGCAGCTACTCCTCATCCATTTACCTTACCCATAAGCTTAAATAGTCTTGATCGCGAGGGTGCAAGATTGCTGAGTCCTCGTGGCTCACAGTTACTTCAAAACCAGCTTGCAGGTGCCGATGAGTCCGTGCAGATGACACAACCAAGCTCAGGAGGAGCTCGTTGACGATCTTGTCCTTTGTGTTGTTCCGTTCTAGTTGATCAGTAGTGGAGCCCAGTTGGGATCGATCGGGGACCTTTGTTGCATTTGGGGTTCTTCTTTTATTGTGGTTCCGTAGTCGGACCTTGATTGTATCTGGATGATGTAATGCTTTATTCATGTAATTGTGTGAAGTGGCGATTGTAAGCTAACTATGTATCTTTTTTCCTTATTATATTACATGGGTGGTGTGAAGATTACCCCACTTGTGACATATGCCTTCAATGCGATTATGCCTCTAAGTCGTGCCTCAACACGTGGGAGATATAGTCGCATCGAGGGTGTTACAAGTTGGTATCAGAGCCTTCCCCGACCTTAGGAGCCCCATTGCTTGATCATTTTTAGCAGCTGGGTTGTGTCTAGAAAAATGTTTTGAGTCTTTTAGGAATTATATATCGGAGAGTTTAGGAGTTCTTTTTACTTCCCAGTCTCCTCATCGCTCTGGTAAGGCATCCTGACGTAGAGTTTTGACTCTTCTCTTCTCAAATTTCACTAAATTTTTTTAGGATCACGCGGGTATCTTGGAATCGTTCCAATGGTTTTTTGACGAGAACATTGTCTTGGTGCCTCCTGTCAGGGGTTTTGTGGAAGTGTCCCGGGGAGTTGAGCTCTGAGGTGTTGTCATCATAATTTTATCGTTGCAGTTCTGGAATACCTGAGTCTAGTACGCCGACATCGAAAATCTGTTTTATGCAGTTCGTTGGTGAGATAACCTCGACGCCACCCAGTACTGGGGCGGGAGTTCGGGAGTATCGCCATAACTTGTATAACGGATGCTTTTCGAAGGTTGAGGTAGATGGTTTCCAAAGTTTTTCTTGGTTATGTGTTGAAGGATGGATACAGCTGGATGTAGTATTTGCTAGTTTGGGTGAGATATTATGCTTCCCCTGTATCCCCAACACCTTATTGCATAACCGGAAAAGTTCGGGAGTTTCATAGGTGGGAATTCATGTAGCTCTTAGGACATCTTTCCGATAGATGTATGATATCAAATTGGGGTTTGATGTCTAGTGGTTCGCCTATTCACGGTCGGTTTTACAGTGGTCTCGTTGTGTCTTAAAGAGTCCTTGGCTATGCCGACTCGGGGACGCTTCGTATGTCATGTGCACTGCCTTGTACATGATGGTGTTGTACGATCGAGCCCGTGTAGGCCCCACCACGAAAACTTCGGACGAAATCTCTATCATATGTTTGTTCCGGCTTATTCTGCAAGCCAATCCTTTGTTTTGTTTTGAGTTGTGGTATTCAAGTTGCTTCAATGTCAAGTGTTGATTCCATACCTTCCCCAAATGGTGTTCTCATACTCCAATTTGAATACTAATCATTCTGGATAATCGAGATTATCTTGCCAATCCTTTTCAACCGGTGTGTCTCTCTTCAAGTGGATCCGATCATTTCAACATCAGCAAGATCAATTATCATTTCTTCTCAACGATGTTCGTTTCGTTCTCAACGGTGTTTTCCCACCCCGAGACCGATGTGCCAGGTGTCGTCCAGTTATTCGCTGTTGTTGCCTTGTCATTGCTTGCGTGTCATGCATTGCATATCATGTCATCATGTGCATTTCAATAGCATACGTGCTCGTCTCATGCATCCGAGCATTTTCCCCGTTGTCCGTTTTGCATTCCGGCGCTTCGTTCTCCTCTGGTGGTCATTTCTACCTTTCTTTCATGTGTGGGGGTTAAACATTTCCGGATTGGACCGAGACTTGTCATGCGGCCTCGGTTTACTACCGGTAGACCGTCTGTCAAGTTTCGTATCATTTGGACTTCGTTTGATACTCCAACGGTTAACCGAAGGACCGAAAAGGCCTCGTGTGTGTTCAAGCCCAACACCCCTCCAAGTTGGCCCAAAACCCACCAAACTCTGCTCCATGTTCTAGAGTGTTCGATCACGATCGCGTGGCCGAAAACCACACCTCATTTGGACTCTCCTAGCTCCCTCTACCTATAAATATGTGGTCACCCCCGAAATTTTCGCGGATGAAACCCTAGCTTCTTCATCCTCCCGCCGACGGACACGTCCACCCTCTCGCCCGGACATGTCCGCCCCGTCCCGCGCCCAATCGCGCGCTGCCACCTGTCCCCGGGGCGGGACCGCTTCGCCTCCGCCGCCCGAGGCCCGCCCGGCCCACGCGGGGCCCCCGCGGGCCCGTTCGCCGCCGCCCGCGCCTCCC
>NC_041384.1:455805541-455829058 GCF_002162155.2 Triticum dicoccoides | reverse complement strand
GCCCCGAGCCGGCGCACCCGGCTCCGCCGCCCGGCGCCCTACCACCACCACCGCCTCGGTCCCCGTGCCGCCCCGCACCGTTCTCCACCGGCCGGAGCCGCTCCGGCGAACTCCCTCTCTGCTGCTACAGTGATCCCGGCGAGACTCCGGCGAACCTCGACATCCGCGCTGGATCTGGATCTGAAAAATCCCCTCGGTTGACTTTTCCCCCCGGAACCCTAATTTTTTGCATTCTTGCACCTGCTATATCTCCGCATCCGTAGCTCCGTTTTGGACATATAGTATATCAAAATGTTCGTCTCGATGATTACATCATTTCATTCCATCGCATCATTTTCATTTGAGTGCTTCTTGATGCCCGAAATGCTGTTAGAAGAAGGCTACTTGAGTTAATTGTCAGATCTGCTACTCCGTTTAGCACTTTTGTCATTTTTGCCATGATTAATGTGTGCATGATATGCCCGTGAGTTCTTCATATGTTTTGTTAAGGGTTTTGTCATCTCTCCAGAGGTGCAACCCATGTATTTTTAGGATGTGTGTGGTGACTTGTGCAAGCTTGCAAAGTGGTGCACTTGCTAATTCTGTTTTCAGGGACTTAGTGATTTCACTGTCCTGGGATTGTTTATCTCATGATGCCATATGTTCATGTTGTTTCCTAGTGATCCGTGCCTCTTTTGAGGATGATCAGTAAGGGAGTTTTGTTAATCTTGTAGTGCTCTATCCATACATGTCTTTGTTTGAAATTATGGAGCACCCTAGCTTGAGCCAATCGAGCTCTACTTTTGCTTCGTTGCGAATCTGGGCAGATCGTCAACTTGTTTGCGATTTTGCCGGTGTTATTATAGTTGATCCGTACATGCTATGCCATTGTTCTTGCCATGTATAGCTTGAATTTTGTGCCTTTTTAAGGGATGTATGCTTGTCTTGCCATGACTTGCAACGTGGTGAGTGCATCGAGCTCGTAAACATGCCTTCGTGAGTTATGTTTCAGCATGTCCCAGTTTTCACTAAGTCTGAAAACTGATTATGTTTTTGCTATGTTCGTGTGCTTGTTAGTATATTTTGTGATCCCTTTTGGCTCAAGGTCACTAAGGGACTTTTGTTAAGCTTGTTGAGTAGCTCCATGCCATGTATTTCTTTGTCATGTTCAGGTCCTGTAGCATGTTGTTTTGTTGCTTCGAAGAGGGCTATATGATCTGAAATTCCAGACAAGTGTTAATTTCACTAAGTCTGAGATCTGTTTACCATTTGCGTTTTTGCCATGCTTGTTTGAACCTGTTAAGGGATGATTTGGCCGTAGCTCAGTGCTAGACTTTTGTTAAGCATCTTGTGTGCTTCCCTGCCATGTATTTTGTTGTCTTGTTTGGGTGCTGTAGCAGGTTCATCTCATTGCATTTAGATGCCTACTTGCTGTAAATCGCAGACCGGTGTCATTTTTGAATCGCTTGCATTTCCAAACCGTAACTCCGATTCCGGCGTTCTTTATATCGTTTTCAAGCCATTTCATCTCATATTTCCAGTGGCACCCTTGGAATTTCAAGTTGAGGCCAGGTTCATGCATTTGCTGTCATATCTTGCATTTTGCATCCCGCATCGCATCCCGCATAGCATATCATCATTTCATCATATTGCTTGGTCTTGCACGTGGTTGATTGTATCCTTGTTGCTTGATTGTCTTGTTTGGGTAGAGCCGGGAGACGAGTTCGCTAACGAGGAGCCCGTTGAGTTTGCTTTCGAGGATCCAGTCAACTCTGACAGCTTTGCAGGCAAGATGATCATACCCTCAAAATCACTACTATCTTTGCTATGCTAGTTTGCTCGCTCTTTTGCTATGCCATTGCTGCGATGCCTACCATTTGCTTGCAAGCCTCCCAAATTGCCATGTCAAACCTCTAACCCACCATGTCCTAGCAAACCATTGATTGGCTATGTTACTGCTTTGCTCAGCCCCCTCTTATAGCGTTTGGGGTTCTTCTTTTATTGTAGTTCCGTAGTCGAACCTTGATTGTATCTGGATGATGTAATGCTTTATTCATGTAATTGTGTGAAGTGGCGATTGTAAGCCAACTATGTATCTTTTTCCCTTATTATATTACATGGGTGGTGTGAAGATTACCCCACTTGCGACATATGCCTTCAATGCGATTATGCCTCTAAGTCATGCGTCGACACATGGGAGATATAGTCGCATCGAGGGTGTTACAGGGCCAGAGAGCCATCTCTCACCAAGATGGATCATAAAGCAGACCAAGAATAATCCACCTTGGTCGTACAACCTCTCTCTTGTTGTTGGTAGAAGTGATGGCCATCCATCCGACCCCGGAGATGGGCTAGCTCGCCAATAATCACGCAAGTAGCTAGTCCCCGAAGGCAACCACTGCATGCGTGTGGCCCAAACATATGTATGGAGAGGTGTGTTTTTGAGTAACAATAGAACAACTTTGACGTGGCACCATGATTTCGAACTAGAAATCCCCACACTGAGTGAGGGTTAGGTTGATGATGCATATGTATGTTACACCACACTTCAGGCCAACGACAGGGATTCATGCATGCATGCATGCATAGTATATGCGCTCAAACTTAATTAGGTCTGAATCTCACCATCACCTATACTACGATAACACGAACCAAATGAAGAATCTGCCATGGTAACCTATCTTGTTGTCGGTCAAGGTGATCATGGATATCCACGCGGGCCCATGAATATGTGGGCTTGTCGCCAATAACCACGCGAGGGAGTGTACCGTTCGAAGGCAACTGCTACATGCATATGTATGGAGGTGATGGTGCATGCATGTTTGAATACCATTTCACAACATTGATGTGGCGCGTGCGTCAAAATCATACACTAGCTCCCCACATAGAGCGAGATTGGTTCATGATGTGTCATTGTACTAGGCACTTCGACTCGATGGGACGGATTCATGAGTACATATGCATGTGTGAGTGCTCAAACTGTATCATGCGTGTCATCCCATAGCATGACCTATATATACCGTATTACAAGCAAAAAAATAATCCCCTCGTAAGTCAAATTAACATCTATTGTGTTGTCAGGCAAAAAGTAGTGATGGACCAACTGGGCCCACATATGGAAAGCGTCAATATCGCTGATAACCGCTTAAGTGGGTGCGAGAGGACAACCACCACCGCTTTGCATGTGGGCCAAACATATATGCATTGAATACCTAAAATGCACAACTTTGATGTGCCACATGCCTCAAAAATTGTAAACCATGCACCCACACAAAGCGAGGTTCATGAAGCGTACTACATATGATGGTCCCCTTCCCTCCTCTTCACCGCATACTATATGCTCCTACCGTAATATGTACAATCCAAAAGAATCCTCATCGATGGTGAAATTAATTAACCTCTTCCGATGTAGGTCAAAGTGATTCATGCATGCATCGACGATGGCCTCGTGGGCCCATAGATGGAAGCGTCACATGTGAGTGTCCTAGCTAGGATAACCACCGCGTGCATGCATGTGGCCCAAAGAGGTGTTGTGTGATGTTTGAATGGCCAATTTCACAATTTTGATGTGGCACGTGCCTCAGAAACCGAAAAGTCCCGACACTGAGTAAGGTGTACTTGTTTACGGACGCGTACGTGTAGTATATATGCTACCTTCCTGGTCAAATTAACCTCACTGCTGCATGTTCATCAAAGTGATGGACAACGACCTCGCGGGCCCACCGAAAGTGTCACACGCGAGTATCGAGTGTCGTGTAGGTCAACCATCGACCGCATGTGGTCAAAACATGTATGTATGAAAAGGGTTGTGTACTGTTTTAAATAACGAATTCACGACTCTGATGTGGCACCGGTCTGGCTAACAAAACGGCCAACCCACGCGGTGTCTCACAACTCGTAGTGTACTGCGAGCCACCTGCCACCCCCCCCCCACACACCGCGAATCCACTGCAACTATGAAGCACGTTAAATTAATTATCCTGCGGTGAACATATGTTACCAAAGGAGGGATGTTTTAATTTCAAAAAAATCACAAAGATAATTAAGACGTTTTAGTACATTAATTGATTGATTTTCTATGGGTAAAATGTGCAAAAATGAAATTTGAGCTACATGCACATGTGACAGTGCACCTAAATGGATTGCAAAAACACATGTGTCTCACTGGGTGCATGTTTACTCCCCGTGCAACAAATTTCAAACATTGAGAATCTTCATTTTTAAATTCTAATACATCCAAAACTTATTCGAAGTTCATGAAACTTATCCTGTTGTCATATGGACACCAATACGAAGTGGCATTGTACTTTTTTGTCAAATTTGAGACCAGTTTTGTTGTAATCTTTATCTAATTACAAACGGGGGATTATTAATAATGGGGAACCAATATCCCAAACGGATTATTTATTCAAACCGTGAGCATTAGACCAAGAATGGATATGTGCCATGCTTCGGTTAAGCAATAAAGCGGCAACATTAATCATCCAAATACAAAAACAATATACATGTCGCCGCACGACCCGTGTGCCGTGCGAGCAGGCATGAGTTGACGGGACGCATGCGAGCAGTCCGCCGCGGAGGCAGGCCGGGAGGTGTGCGTGCAGGTGTGTGAATTGACGGAGGTGTGCTCACTACATAGTGTCATCGGGAGGTGTGCGAGTAGCTGTGTGAAACTTTGGTAGGCATGCCAGCAGTCCGGTGCGCAGGCTCATCGGGAGGCGAGCCATCGGTTTGACCGCCGCCCGCCTCTCTCCCACAACTCCCACTACTCCATATTAATGGTGCGCCCGAGCGGTCGCACCCTTCATCCTCGCCACGCACACAGTCCTCAAAGCCGTCCGTGTATGAGGATGCTGATACGTCTCCGTCGTATCTATAATTTTTTATTGTTCCATGCCAATATTCTACAACTTTCATATACTTTTGGCAACTTTTTATACTATTTTTGGGACTAACATATTGATCCAGTGCCCAGTGCCAGTTCCTGTCTGCTGCATGTTTTTGGTTTCATAGAATATCTATATCAAACGGAGACTAAACGGGATAAAAACGGACGGAGATACTTTTTGGAATATTTGGAAAATTCCGGAAGAAAAATCCATGCGAGACGGTGCCCGAGGTGGTCACGAGGCAGGGGGGCGCGCCCCTACCCTCATGAGCCACCCGTAAGGCGGTTGATGCTCTTCTTTTGCCGCAAGAAAGCTAATTTTCGAAAAAATCACGGCGAAGGTTTCAGGCCAATCGGAGTTACAGATCTCCATATATACACGAAACGGTGAAACAGAGCCAGGAGGGAACACAGAAACAGAGAGAGACAGAGAGACATATCCACTCTCGGAGGGGCTCTCGCCACTCCCGTGCCATGGAGGCCATGGACCCGAGGGGAAACCCTTCTCCCATCTTGGGAGGAGGTCAAGGAAGAAGAAGAAGGAGGGGGGCTCTCTCCCCCTCGCTTCCGGTGGCACCGGAGTGCCGCCAGGGGCCATCATCATCACCGCGATCTACACCAACACCTCCACCATCTTCACCAACATCTTCATCACCTTTCCCCCTCTATCTACAGCGGTCCACTCTCCCGCAACCTGCTGTACCCTCTACTTGAACATGGTGACTTATGCTTCATATTATTTTTTTTGACTATAAACAGTAGGGTAAACACCCCACTGCAACTTTTATTAAAAGAAAAAAAACAAACAATAGAAGTCTGGTGGGCTTGAGATAAGACCAAACAAAAAGAAAAAGAAGAACAGAAAAGAAACTACCCAAAAAAGAAGTCTAACCTACAGCTAAGAAGAAGAAAAGACCAAGAAAAAAACAAAAGAAACAAAGGGAACTATACATAAATATTATTATCCAATGATGTGTTGCCATCCTATGATGTCTGAGTAGATTTTCATTGTCCTATCGGTGGTTGATGAATTGCTATGATTGATTTAATTTGCTAGTGGCTATGTTGCTGTCCTTTGGTGCCCATCATATGATTGTGCGTGGATCACACCCTAGGGTTAGTTGTATGTTGATAGGACTATGTATTGGAGGGCAAGAGTGACAGAAGCTTCAACCTAGCATAGAAATTGATGCATACGGGATTGAAGGGGGACCAATATATCTTAATGCTATGGTTGGGTTTTACCTTAATGAACATTATTAGTTATGGATGCCTGCTAATAGTTCCAATCATAAGTGCATAGAATTCCAAGTCAGGAATGACATGCTAGCAGTGGCCTCTCCCACATAATACTTGCTATCGGTCTAGTAAAGTAGTCAATTGCTTAGGGGCAATTTCACAACTCCTACCACCACTTTTCCACACTCGCTATATTTACTTTATTGTTTCATTATCTAAACAACCCCTACTTTTTATGATGTCTCTTACCGATCTACCACTATCGTTTTGGGGTTATGCATTAGAGACAGATGCATTCATGTTAAATAGGGCACCATCTAAATCCGTTGAGACGACACCGTATGAACTATGGTTTGGCAAGAAACCTAAGCTGTCATTTCTTAAAGTTTGAGGTTGCAATGCTTATGTGAAAAAATTTCAACCTGATAAGCTCTAACCCAAATCGGAGAAGTGCGTCTTCATAGGATACCCAAAAGAAAATGTTGGGTACACCTTCTATCACAGATCCGAAGGCAATATATTCGTTGCTTTGAATGGATCCTTTCTAGAAAAGGAGTTTCTCTCAAAAGAAGTGAGTGGGAGGAAAGTAGAACTTGATGAGGTAACTGTGCCTGCTCCCTTATTGGAAAGTAGTTCATCACAGAAATTTGTTCCTGTGACTACTACACCGATTGGTGAGGAAGCTAATGATGATGATCATGTAACTTCAGATCAAGTTACTACCGAACCTCGTAGGTAAACCAGAGTGAGATCCGCACCAGAGTGGTACGGTAATCCTGTTCTGGAGGTCATGTTACTTGACCATAACGAGCCTACGAACTATGAGGAAGCGATCATGAGCCCAGATTCCGCGAAATGGCTTGATGCCATGAAATCTGAGATGAGATCCATGTATGAGAACAAAGTATGGACTTTGATTGACTTGCCCAATGATCGGTGAGCCATTGAGACTAAATGGATCTTCAAGAGGAAGACGGACACTGATAGTAGTGTTACTATCTACAAAGCTAGAATTTTTGCAAAAAGGTTTTCGACAAGTTCAAGGTGTTGACTACGATGAGAGTTTCTCACTCGTATCTATGCTTAAGTCTGTCCGAATCATGTTAGCAATTACCGCATTTTATGAAATATGGCAAATGGATAAACAAAACTGCATTCCTTAATGGATTTATTAAAGAAGAGTTGTATATGATGCAACCAGAAGGTTTTGTCAATCCTAAAGGTACTAACAAAATATGCAAGCTCCAGTGATCCATCTATGTACTGGTGCAAGCATCTCGGAGTTGGAATATACGCTTTGATAAGTTGATCAAAGCATATAGTTTTATACAGACTTGCGGTGAAGCCTGTATTTACAAGAAAGTGAGTGGGAGCACTACAGCATTTCTGATAAGTATATGTGAAAGACATATTGTTGATCGGAGATAATGTAGAATTATTCTGCAAAGCATAAATGAATGTTTGAAAGGAGTTTTTCAAAGAAAGACCTCGGTGAAGCTGCTTACATATTGATCATCAAGATCTATAGAGATAGATCAATACGCTTGATAAGTTTTTTCAATGAGCACATACCTTGACAAGATTTTGAAGTAGTTCAAAATGGAACATTCAAAAAGGAGTTCTAGCCTGTGTTACAAGGTGTGAAGTTGAGTAAGACTCAAAACCCGACCAAGGCAGAAGATAGAGAGAGAATGAAAGTCATTCCCTATGCCCCAGCCATAGGTTCTATAAAGTATGCCATGCTGTGTACCAGACCTATTGTATACCCTGCCCCGAGTTTCGCAAAGGAGTACAATAGTGATCTAGGAGTAGATCACTGGACATTGGTCAAATTATCCTTAGTAGAATAAGGATATGTTTCTCGATTATGGAGGTGACAAAAAGGTTCGTCGTAAAGGGTTACGTCGATGCAACTTTTGACACTGGTCCAGATGACTCTAAATCTCAATCTGGATACATATTGAAAGTGGGAGCAATTAGCTAGAATAGCTCCGTGCAGAGCATTGTTGACATAGAAATTTGCAAAATACTTACGGATCTGAATGTGGCAGACCCGTTGACTAAACTTCTCTCACAAGCAAAACATGATCACACCTCAGTACTCTTTGGGTGTTAATCACATAGCAATGTGAACTAGATTATTGACTCTAGTAAACCCTTTGGGTGTTGGTCACATGTCGATGTGAACTATGGGTGTTAATCACATGGTGATGTGAACTATTGATGGTAAATCACATGGTGATGTGAACTAGATTATTGACTCTAGTGCAAGCGGGAGACTGAAGGAAATATGCCCTAGAGGCAATAATAAAGTTATATTTTATTTCCTTATTTCATGATAAATGTTTATTATTCATGCTAGAATTGTATTAACCGGAAACATAATACATGTGTGAATACATAGACAAACAGAGTGTCACTAGTATGCCTCTACTTGACTAGCGCGTTGATCAAAGATGGTTATGTTTCCTAACCATAGACATGAGTTGTCATTTGATTAACGGGATCACATCATTTGGAGAATGATGTGATTGACTTGACCCACTCCGTTAGCATAGCACTTGATCGTTTAGTTTGTTTCTATTGCTTTCTTCATGACTTATATATGTTCCTATGACTATGAGATTATGCAACTCCCGTTTACCGTAGGAACACTTTGTGTGCCACCAAACGTCACAACGTAACTGGGTGATTATAACGATGCTCTACAGGTGTCTCCAAAGGTACTTGTTGGGTTGGCGTATTTCGAGATTAGGATTTGTCACTCCGATTGTCGGAGAGGTATCTCTGGGCCCTCTCAGTAATGCACATCACTTAAGCCTTGCAAGCATTGCAACTGATGAGTTAGTTCCAGGATGATGTATTATGGAACGATTAAAGAGACTTGCCGGTAACGAGATTGAACTAGGTATTGAGATACCGATGATCGAATCTCGGCAAGTAACATACCGATGACAAAGGGAACAACGTATGTTGTTATGCGGTCTGACCGATAAAGATCATCGTAGAATATGTGGGAGCCAATATGAGCATCCAGGTTCCGCTATTGGTTATTGATCGGAGACGTGTCTCGGTCATGTCTACATTGTTCTCGAACCCGTAGGGTCCGCACGCTTAAGGTTTCAATGACAGTTATATTATGAGTTTATGAGTTTTGATGTACCGAAGGAGTTCGGAGTCCCGGATGAGATCGGGGACATGACGAGGAGTCTCGAAATGGTTGAGACGTAAAGATTGATATATTGAACGACTATATTCGGACATCGGAAAGGTTCCGAGTGATTCGGGTATTTTTCTGAGTACCGGAGAGTTACGGGAATACGTGTTGGGCCTTATTGGGCCATACGGGAAAGAAGGAAAAGGGCCTCAAGGGTGGCCACACCCCTCCCCTTGGTCTGGTCCGAATTGGACTAGGGAAGGGGGGGCGCCCCCTTCCTTCCTTCTCCTTTTCCCTTTCTCTTTTCCTATTCCATATGGGAGGTGTAATCCAACTAGGACTAGGGAGTCCTAGTAGGACTCCACACTTGGCGCGCCCCCTCCTAGGGCACGCCTCCTCCTCCCTTGCTCCTTTATATACGGGTGCAGGGGGGCACCCCAAAGACACAACAATTGATCATTGATCTCTTAGACGTGTGCAGTGCCCCCTTCCACCGTAATCCTCGATAATATTATAGCGGTGCTTAGGCGAAGCCCTGCGACAGAACATCAAGATCGTCACCACGCCGTCGTGCTGACGGAACTCTTCCCCGACATTCTGCTGGATCGGAGTCCGGGGATCGTCATCGAGCTGAACGTGTGCTAGAACTCGGAGGTGCCATAGTTTCGGTGCTTGATCGGTCGGGCCGCGAAGACGTACGACTACATCAACCGCGTTGTGCTAACGCTTCCGCTTTCGGTCTACGAGGGTACATAGACAACACTCTCCTCTCTTGTTGCTATGCATCACCATGATCTTGCGTGTGCGTAGGAATTTTTTTGAAATTACTACGTTCCCCAACAGTGGTATCATAGCCTAGGTTTTATGCGTTGATGTTATGCACGAGTAGAACACAAGTGAGTTGTGGGCGATATAAGTCATACTGCTTACCAGCATGTCATACTTTGGTTCGGCGGTATTGTTGGATGAAGCGGCGCGGACCGACATTACGCGTACGCTTATGCGAGACTGGTTCTACCGACGTGCTTTGCACACAGGTGGCTGGCGGGTGTCAGTTTCTCCAACTTTAGTTGAACCGAGTGTGGCTACGCTCGGTCCTAGCGAAGGTTAAAACAACACCAACTTGATAAACTATCGTTGTGGTTTTGATGCGTAGGTAAGAATGGTTCTTGCTAAGCCCGTAGCAGCCACGTAAAACTTGCAACAACAAAGTAGAGGATGTCTAACTTGTCTTTGCAGGGCATGTTGTGATGTGATATGGTCAAGATATGATGCTAAATTTTATTGTATGAGATGATCATGTTTTGTAACCGAGCTATCGGCAACTGGCAGGAGCCATATGGTTGTCGCTTTATTGTATGCAATGCAATCGCGCTGTAATGTTTTACTTTGTCACTAAGCGGTAGCGATAGTCGTGGAAGCATAAGATTGGCGAGATGACAACAATGCTACGATGGAGATCAAGGTGTCACGCCGGTGACGATGGTGATCATGATGGTACTTCGGAGATGGAGATCATAAGTACAAGATGATGATGGCCATATCATATCACTTATATTGATTGCATGTGATGTTTATCTTTTATGCATCTTATCTTGCTTTGATTGACTGTAGCATTATAAGATGATCCCTCACTAAATTATCAAAGTATAAGTGTTCTCCCTGAGTATGCACCATTGCGAAAGTTCTTCGTGCTGAGACACCACATGATGATCGGGTGTGATAGGCTCTACGTTCAAATACAACGGGTGCAAAACAATTGCACACGCGGAATACTCAGGTTAAACTTGACGAGCCTAGCATATAACAGCTATGGCCTCGGAACAAGGAGACCGAAAGGTCGAGCGTGAATCATATAGTAGATATGATCAACATAGTGATGTTCACCATTGAAACTACTCCATCTCACGTGATGATCGGACATGGTTTAGTTGATTTGGATCACGTGATCACTTAGAGGATTAGAGGGATGTCTATCTAAGTGGGAGTTCTTAAGTAATATGATTAATTGAACTTTAATTTATCATGAACTTAGTCCTGGTAGTATTAGCATATCTATGTTGTAGATCAATAGCTCGCGTTTAGCTCCCCTGTTTTATTTTTGATATGTTCCTAGAGAAAACTAAGTTGAAAGATGTTAGTAGCAATGATGCGGATTGGATCCGTGATCTGAGGTTTATCCTCATTGCTGCACAGAAGAATTATGTCTTTGATGCACCGCTAGGTGACAAACCTATTGCAGGAGCAGATGCAGATGTTATGAACATTTGGCTAGCTCAATATGATGACTACTTGATAGTTTAGTGCACCATGCTTAAATGGCTTCAAATCGAGACTTCAAAGACGTTTTGATCGTCATGGACCATATGAGATGTTCCAGGAGTTGAAGTTAATATTTCAAGCAAATACCCGAGTTGAGAGATATGAAGTCTCCAACAAGTTCTATAGCTAAAAGATGGAGGAGAATAGCTCAAGCAGTGAGCATGTGCTCAGATTGTCTGGGTACTACAATCGCTTGAATCAAGTGGGAGTTAATATTCCAGATAAAATAGTGATTGACAGAATTCTCTAGTCACCATCACCAAGTTAGTAGAACTTCGTGATGAACTATGATATGCAAGGGATAACGGAAACGATTCCCAAGCTCTTCGTAATGCTGAAATCGACGAAGGTAGAAATCAAGAAAAATATCAAGTGTTGATGGTAGACAAGACCACTAGTTTCAAGAAAAGGGCAAAGGGAAGAAGGGGAACTTCAAGAAGAACAGCAAGCAAGTTGTTGCTCAAGTGAAGAATCCCAAGTCTGGTCCTAAGCCTGAGACTAAGTGCTTCTACTACAAAAGGACTGCTCACTGGAAGCGGAACTGCCCCAAGTATTTGGCGGATAAGAAGGATGGCAAAGTGAACAAAGGTATATTTGATATACAGATTATTGATGTGTATTTTACTAGTGCTCGTAGCAACCCCTCGGTATTTGATACTGGTTCAGTTGCTAAGAGTAGTAACTCGAAACGGGAGTTGCAGAATGAACATAGACTAGTTAAGGGTGAAGTGACGATGTGTGTTGGAAGTGGTTCCAAGATTGATATGATCATCATTGCACACTCCCTATACTTTTGGGATTAGTGTTGAACCTAAATAAGTGTTATTTGGTGTTTGCGTTGAGCATGCATATGATTTGATCATGTTTATTGCAATACGGTTATTCATTTAAGTAAGAGAATAAATTGTTGTTTTATTTACATGAATAAAACCTTATATGGTTACACACCCAATGAAAATGGTTCGTTGGATCTCGATCGTAGTGATACACATATTCATAATATTGAAACCAAAAGATGCAAAGTTAATAATGATGGTGCAATTTATTTGTGGCACTGCCGTTTAGGTCATATTGGTGTAAAGCGCATGAAGAAAATCCATGCTGATGGGCTTTTGGAATCACTTGATTATGAATCAGTTGATGCTTGCGAACCATGCCTCATGGGCAAGATGACTAAGACTCTGTTCTCCGGAACAATGGAGCGAGCAACAGATTTGTTGGAAATCATACATACTGATGTATGTGGTCCGATGAATATTAAGGCTCGTGGCAGGTATCATTATTTTCTGATCTTCACAGATGATTTGAGCAGATATGAGTATATCTACTTGATGAAACACAAGTCTGAAACATTTGAAAAGTTCAAAGAATTTCAGAGTGAAGTGGAGAACAAAAATAAAAGTTTCTACGATATGATCGGAGAAGTAAAATATTTGAGTTACGAGTTTGGCCTTTAGTTAAAAACAATGTGAAATAGTTTCACTACTCACGCCACCTGGAACACCACAGCATAGTGGTGTGTTCGAATGTCATAACCGTACTTTATTAGATATGGTGCGATCTATGATGTCTCTTACCGATCTACCACTATCGTTTTGGGGTTATGCATTAGAGACAACTGCATTCACGTTAAATAGGGCACCATCTAAATCCGTTGAGACGACACTGTATGAACTATGGTTTGGCAAGAAACCATAGCTGTCGTTTCTTAAAGTTTGAGGTTGCAATGCTTATGTGAAAAAGTTTCAACCTGATAAGCTCTAACCCAAATCGGAGAAGTGTGTCTTCATAGGATACCCAAAAGAAAATGTTGGGTACACCTTCTATCACAGATCCGAAGGCAATATATTCGTTGCTTTGCATGGATCCTTTCTAGAAAAGGAGTTTCTCTCAAAAGAAGTGAGTGGGAGGAAAGTAGAACTTGATGAGGTAACTGTACCTGCTCCCTTATTGGAAAGTAGTTCATCACAGAAATTTGTTCCTGTGACTACTACACCGATTGG
This sequence comes from Triticum dicoccoides, assembly GCF_002162155.2. NCBI lineage: Eukaryota > Viridiplantae > Streptophyta > Magnoliopsida > Poales > Poaceae > Triticum > Triticum dicoccoides. The sequence goes on along the minus strand of NC_041384.1, from coordinate 455,815,470 downwards.
TGAGGAAGCTAATGATGATGATCATGTAACTTCAGGTCAAGTTACTACCGAACCTCGTAGGTAAACTAGAGTGAGATCCACACTAGAGTGGTACAGTAATCATGTTCTGGAGGTCATGTTACTTGACCATGACGAGCCTACGAACTATGAGGAAGCGATGATGAGCCCAGATTCCGCCAAATGGCTTGATGCCATGAAATCTAAGATGAGATCCATGTATGAGAACAAAGTATGGACTTTGATTGACTTGCCCAATGATCGGCGAGCCATTGAGATTAAATGGATCTTCAAGAGGAAGATGGACGCTGATAGTAGTGTTACTATCTACAAAGCTAGAATTGTCGCAAAAAGGTTTTCGACAAGTTCAAGGTGTTGACTACGATGAGAGTTTCTCACTCGTATCTATGCTTAAGTCTGTCTGAATCATGTTAGCAATTGCCGCAGTTTATGAAATCTGGCAAATGGATAAACAAAACTGCATTCCTTAATGGATTTATTAAAGAATAGTTGTATATGATGCAACCAGAAGATTTTGTCAATCCTAAAGGTACTAACAAAATATGCAAGCTCCAGCGATCCATCTATGGACTGGTGCAAGCATCTCGGAGTTGGAATATACGCTTTGATAAGTTGATCAAAGCATATAGTTTTATACAGACTTGCGGTGAAGCCTGTATTTACAAGAAAGTGAGTGGGAGAACTACAGCATTTCTGATAACTACATGTGAAAGACATATTGTTGATCGGAGATAATGTAGAATTATTCCGCAAAGCATAAAGGAATGTTTGAAAGGAGTTTTTCAAAGAAAGACCTCGGTGAAGCTGCTTACATATTGATCATCAAGATCTATAGAGATAGATCAATACGCTTGATAAGTTTTTCAATGAGTACATACCTTGACAAGATTTTGAAGTAGTTCAAAATGGAACAATCAAAAAGGAGTTCTTGCCTGTGTTACGAGGTGTGAAGTTGAGTAAGACTCAAAACCCGACCACGGTAGAAGATGAGAGAGAATGAAAGTCATTTCCTATGCCTCAGCCATAGGTTCTGTAAAGTATGCGATGCTGTGTACCAGACCTATTGTATACCCTGCCCTGAGTTTGGCAAAGGAGTACAATAGTGATCTAGGAGTAGATCACTGGACATTGGTCAAATTATCCTTAGTAGAATAAGGATATGTTTCTCGATTATGGAGGTGACAAAAAGGTTCTTCGTAAAGGGTTACGTCGATGCAAATTTTGACACTGGTCTAGATGACTCTAAATCTCAATCTGGATACATATTAAAAGTGGGAGCAATTAGCTAGAATAGCTCCGTGCAGAGCATTGTTGATATAGAAATTTGCAAAATACTTACGGATTTTAATGTGGCAAACCCGTTGACTAAACTTCTCTCACAAGCAAAACATGATCACACCTCAGTACTCTTTGGGTCTTAATCACATAGTGATGTGAACTAGATTATTGACTCTAGTAAACCCTTTGGGTGTTGGTCACATGTTGATGTGAACTATGGGTGTTAATCACATGGTGATGTGAACTATTTATGGTAAATCACATGGCGATGTGAACTAGATTATTGACTCTAGTGCAAGTGGGAGACAGAAGGAAATATGCCCTAGAGGCAGTAATAAAGTTATTATTTATTTCCTTATATCATGATAAATGTTTATTTTTTGACCTTGATGATAAATGTTTATTATTCATGCTAGAATTGTATTAACCGGAAACATAATACATGTGTGAATACATAGACAAACAGAGTGTCACTAGTATGCCTCTACTTGACTAGCTCGTTGATCAAAGATGGTTATGTTTCCTAACCATAGACATGAGTTGTCAGTTGACCCATTCCGTTAGCATAGCACTTGATCGTTTAGTTTGTTGCTATTGCTTTCTTCATGACTTATTCATGTTCCTATGACTATGAGATTATGCAACTCCCGTTTACCGGAGGAACACTTTGTGTGCCACCAAATGTCACAACGTAACTGGGTGATTATAAAGGTCCTCTACAGGTGTCTCCGAAGGTACTTGTTGGGTTGGCGTATTTCGAGATTAGGATTTGTCACTCCGATTGTCGGAGATGTATCTCTGGGCCCTCTCGGTAATGCACATCACTTAAGCCTTGCAAGCATTGCAACTAATGAGTTAGTTGGAGGATGATGTATTACGGAACGAGTAAAGAGACTTGCCGGTAACGAGATTGAACTAGGTATTGAGATACCGACGATCGAATCTCGGGCAAGTAACATACCGATGACAAAGGGAACAACATATGTTGTTATGCGGTCTGACCGATAAAGATCTTTGTACAATATGTGGGAGCCAATATGAGAATCCAGGTTCCGCTATTGGTTATTGACCGGAGACGTGTCTCGGTCATGTCTACATTGTTCTTGAACCCGTAGGGTCCGCACGCTTAAGGTTTCGATGACAGTTATATTATCAGTTTATGAGTTTTGCTGTACCGAAGGAGTTCGGAGTCCTGGATGAGATCGGGGACATGACGAGGAGTCTCGAAATGGTCGAGACGTAAAGATCGATATATTGGACGACTATATTCGGACATCGGAAAGGTTCCGAGTGATTAGGGTATTTTTCGGAGTACGGGAGAGTTACGGGAATACTTATTGGGCCTTATTGGGCCATACGGGAAAGAAGGAAAAGGGCATCAAGGGTGACCGCACCCCTCCCCTTGGTCTGGTCCGAATTGGACTAGGGAAGGGGGGCGCCCCCTTCCTTCCTTCTCCTTTTCCCTTTCTCTTTTCCTATTCCACATGGGAGGTGGAATCCTACTAGGACCAGGGAGTCCTAGTAGGACTCCACACTTGGCGCGCCCCCTCCTAGGGCTGGCCTCCTCCTCCCTTGCTCCTTTATATACGGGTGCAGGGGGCACCCCAAAGACACAACAATTGATCATTTATCTCTTAGCCGTGTGCGGTGCCCCCTTCCACATAATCCTCGATAATATTGTAGCGGTGCTTAGGCGAAGCCCTGCGACGGTAGAACATCAAGATCGTCACCACACCGTCGTGCTGATGGAACTCTTCCCCGACATTCTGCTGGATCGGAGTCCGGGGATCGTCATCGAGCTGAACGTGTCTTAGAACTCGGAGGTGCCGTAGTTTCGGTGCTTCATTGGTCAGGCCGTGAAGACGTACGACTACATCAACCGCGTTGTGCTAACGCTTCCGCTTTCGGTCTACGAGGGTACGTAGAAAACACTCTCCTCTCTTGTTGCTATGCATCCCCATGATCTTGCGTGTGCGTAGGAATTTTTTTGAAATTACTACGTTCCCCAACAAAACCCACCATATACCTTCCTCAAAACATCCACCATACCTACCTATCATCGCAGTTCCATAGTCATTCCGAGATATATTGCCATGCAACTTTCATCGTCATCATATACATGAGTTGAGAATTCATTGTCATATTGCTTTGCATGATCGTAAGATAGCTAGCATGATGTTTTCATGGCTTGTCCGTTTTTTTATGTCATTGCTATGCTAGATCATTGCACATCCCGGTACACCGCCGGAGGCATTCATATAGAGTCATATCTTTGTTCTAGATATCGAGTTGTAATATTGAGTTGTAAGTAAATAAAAGTGTGATGATCATCATTATTAGAACATTGTCCCATGTGAGGTTATCAAAATAAAAGTGTCCAAAGAAGCCCTCAAAAAAAGAGAGAGGCCAAAAAAGCCTACAAAAAAATGAGAGAAAAAGAGAGAAGGGGCAATGTTACTATCCTTTTACCACACTTGTGCTTCAGAGTAACACCATGTTCTTCATATCGAGAGTCTCTTGAGGTATCACTTTCATATACTAGTGGGAATTTTCATTATAGAACTTGGCTTGTATATTCCAACGATGGGCTTCCTCAAATGCCCTAGGTCTTCATGAGCAAGCAAGTTGGATGCACACCCACTTAGTTTCAGTTTGAGCTTTCATATACTTATAGCTCTAGTGCATCCGTTGCATGGCAATCCCTACTCACTCACATTGATATCTATTGATGGGCATCTCCATAGCCCATTGATACGCCTAGTTGATGTGAGACTATCTTTTCTTTTTTTGTCTTTTCCACAACCACCATTCTATTCCACCTATAGTGCTATGTGTCGTGGTTCTAAGACTGATAGTAGAATAGGGGGGGTAGGAATGTAGAGGCAAGATCCTAGCTATGGAGGAGTTGTACACACGAGTTTTACGAGTTCAGGCCCTTCTCGGAGGAAGTAACAGCCCTACGTCTCAGAGCCCGGAGGCGGTCGACTAAATATATGTGTGTGAATTACAGAAAGTGCGAACCCTTGTCCCAGAGGAGGGGGTGGCTTATATAGAGTACGCCAGGACCCCAGCTCCCCTCCGTTATACAAGGTTCAATGCTCATAAAGGAGGGGCGTTACTGGTAACGTCTGCAGTAAAGTGTTGTAAATGCCCATAAAGCTATGATTTAAGTCTTGACCGTTGCAGAGTGGAGGGTTTCTCATCTTCTGGTGGTCGAGTGTCTTCAAGGTGGTCGAGTGAGCACATCTTCATGGTCGAGTGGATGATGGTTTCTCTTCGACTGCTTCTGATTCTTTGTAGAGATGTCCTTGGGGAGGGTATGTTGGACAGATCCATGACCCTACCCTAGGTACATAGCTTCATCATTAGCCCCCGAATGGATCAGGGTTTGAGTGAGGAAGGAGTTGGGAACACTTCCGACCCATTCTTTGTGCTATGAGTATATCTTGTTCTGGAACAATGAGTTGAGGTGACGACGTCGACTCCTTTCTCAATCGCCTTGGTCCATTCTTGGTTTTTGTCGAGTTTTCATGGTAGAATTCCGAATGATGATGTAGAGTATGTTTGTCTTCAGTCTGACAAGTTGCTCTGCTCTCCGCGGATTTCGCGGGATTCGAATTTTGGGAAGTGCGACAGACGGACGGAACCGAGGTTATCGGGACGGATTAGGCAAGTCTCCCCGATCCCCGCGCCACCTTTTTCGCCACGTACTGCGTGCGTGACTATTGCAGGATTTGTTTAGATCGCGTGGGTCCACCAGTCAGTCACTCAGGAGACGACCTTATAAAAGGTCCTGGACCAGGCCTCTGCCCCGTGCGCTCCCATTCTCTCTTCTTCTTCTCCCGATCTCTCCGCCACGCTCGCTTTCGCTCTTGTCGCCGGACTCTCGCTCGAGCTTGACCCGTCGCCATGGGGGAAGAGAACATGGTGGCGCTGGAGCACGCGAAGAAGGCGACCGCGAAGGTGAAGGGCAAGCGGACCAGTCGGGGCGGATCCTTGTCGAGATCCGGCCTGTCGCCGGGCTGGATCCAGGGCGACTGGATCCGCTCGACAATCACCCAAGATGACCTCGACGACCTGGTGGAGGGGGGACTGATCCCCCACAAGTCGGCACGGCTCCCGGGGAACGAAACCGAGCCGCAGCAAAGGGAGGGTGAGTGTGTTCTCCTCGCCACCCACGTATATCGCGGATTCTCAGTGCCTCCCCATCCTTTCTTCCGGGGTTTTTTGAACTTCTTTGGGGCTCAACTTCACCATTTCACTCCAAACACCATAGTCTATCTAGCCGCTTCCGTGTCGATGTGTGAAAATTTCTTGGGCTGTCGACCGCACTAGGGTCTTTTCAAACACATCTTCACCTGCCGCTCCCAGTCGGTCAAAAAGGCCAAATCAAGTGACCAGAGGACACAAGTGATCCATATGTGCGGGGGTCTGGGGATCCAGATGAGGAGCAAGAGTACCTTCCCAGCCATGATCCTTCCCGACTCGGTACGGGGCTGGCAGTCGACTTGGTTCTACTGCAAGGATCAGCCGACCCTGGGTGAGTCGAGTGGACTTCCTCCTTTTTCCTTGGCTCGAGTGGAGAAGCCCGCCCCCCTGAAGGTAGTTCCAGAAGAGAAGGCGCATGTCAAGGTGCTGGTCGAGCGGGTCGTCCAAATCGTCTGCGACGGGGTGACCGAGATGGACCTGCTGGAGGTCTTTCTCGGTCGACGCATCCAACCGCTTCAGGCGCGTGATCATCCGATGTGGATGTACTCTGGGCTCGAGGATTCCACTCGGATCCACCCGGAGGATGTCAGCGAGGATACCTTGAAGAAGTGGTTAATGGGGATCACCAGCAACAAAGACAACCCTCGGGGGTCTAGGAGGGTGATTCCATTCGACAACTCGCACCAGCCTGAGCAGGTATAATTCTGTTTTATCAAGTATCTTTCCGATTCACCGTGTGACATCTTGTTTATGGTCGACTGAATTTCCTTTGATCGTTGTCCTTTCAGGCCCTCATCGACATGTACTCAATGCCCAATGGAGTGCAGGAACAAGACGATGAGGAAGAGGCGAGCGGGGGCGAGAGTGGCGAGGAGCACTCGGATGCCGAGGAGGATGAGGAGAGCGATGAATTGATTGATGACGAAGAAGTTGACTCGCCTCCTCGCAGGGAGAGGAGATCCAAACACGCTCACGACCCGACGAGCGCTCCGGACTTGGTGGCCACGCTGATGGGACAGTCTTCGAAGCGTCCCAGGACGTCTTCCCCAACGCTGAATGAGAAGGCTCCAAAGCAGTCCAAAGTTGTGCCGCCTCCAGCGCCGAAAGCACTGAAGGCCACCTCCTCCAAACTGCCAAAAGCTTTGCCCAGGATCAAAGTGATCGTCCCTACTATCTCCGGGTAATCATCTGACTTGTCCTTTTCGTCGACTCGATTAACCGGACGTAACCGATTGAATGCGGGTCTTTGCAGTGCTGCTACGTCAGGAACCTCTTCTCTCTAGTACCGGGACGAGGAGATGGAAGATGCGGTAACCTCCAACCTAGGTATAAACTCTTGCGATTTTGTTCTTGATTCTTTGGTCAATTGCGTTCTAGTGGTTCACTTGGGGTCGAATGATCTGCCTTGTAGCTCCACCCAACGTCATCGATCTTCCAGATGACGATGAAGATGTGGCTCTTAAGCCCAGGAAGAGCAAGAAGGTAGCAGCTGGTAGGATGTCTCGGCAAGGACCCACTATGACACCTCCCGTCCGTCAACCTGAAGACATGGGCAGGGCCTCTGTGACCTTCGCTGCACCCTTGTCAAGTGAGCACCCCACACCGCCGATTGCGCCTGTGATTCCTTCAGTCGTCCAACTCCACACCACGGAGCTCCAAGCCGCCGCACCTGGGTCGTCTACTCACTTTTTCACCAGCTATCCCGTCCCGGACAACCAGTCGGAAGCGGCTGCGGAAGCCATCCGACAAGCTGACATGATGATGGAGCGGGTGAAGACGGTGCATGAGAACAACCAGGTTGCCTACGACGCCAGTGCTGCTCTTCGGGCCAATGTCCAGGTGAGTAAACTTTCCAGCTGTTTTTGCTCTGTGAGGAAATGTTACTTGAAAAATCTTCTTCTACACAACCTGTTGTTGTTTGCGTTGGATTAGAGCACCCACTTGGTGTTTTGTTATTCTTGGTAGTTTCGTTCTTCCACTCGGTCTGGGCGAGTGGGATCTGAACCGATGGGGGCACGCTAAGTGCACCCACTGGGTGTAGTCCCCGAGACCGCGGTCGACTGCTGGCAGTCGACTGGGGTCTGAGTTCTTCTTTCCTTTCTTTTTTACTCCTTACACTCAACTCAGGCGGACCGGTCGAGTAGGATCCGAACCAGTGGGGGCACGCCAAGTGCACCCACTGGGTGTAGTCCCCGAGACCGCTGTCGACTGCTGGCAGTCGACTGGGGTCTGAACAGCTTTTTTTGGTCCGGGCGGACCGGTCGAGTTGAGTCTTAGTCAGCGGGGGCACGCCAAGTGCACCCGCTAGGTGTAGCCCCTGAGACCGCAGTCTACTGCGTGCAGTCGGCTGGGGTCTAAGCGAACTTCTTTAGGTTTTATTCACTCAGAAGTAAACAACCTTTGATCTTATCGACTGATCCGTCTTTTGCCTTCTACAGAAGTCTTGTACTCTTATTTCTAAGTTTGCTGAACTTGAGGACAAGTAGAGGCAACTCAACCTCGACTTGGAATTAGCCCAGCAGAATCTGAAGAAAGCTCAAGTCGAAGCCGCTGGCATGGAAGGTAACTGACTGTCAACTGACTTTCAATATATTTCTTTGATCTCTTCTTTGATTCGATTGTTTCTTTTGCAGAGAAAATGAAGTTGGCTCTGGAGAAGATGGACTCGGACCTCGCCGCCGCGCAAAAAGCAGCCCAAGATAAAAATGCTCTCGCAGACCAGAAGCTTGCTTCAATCGGAACGCTGGAAGGGGAGGTGAACAAACTGAAATCTTGTATTAATGAAGATAACCGCGAAGTGACCAGTCTGAAGAAGGACAAGGTTGTCCTGAATGAAAAGTTGGAGTCTGCAATCCGCAAGAGGAATGACACGGAAGCTTATGTGAGGACTCTTGCCAAGAAGCTCTATCTCACGCTGAAAGGTATTTCTTCTAAACCGACTGTGTTGATGCTTGCGATCGGATCTTGCTCGGTCGATTCACTAATTTTTTGCTGCAGAATTCTGCCAAGACTATGGCGAGGAAACTGGAAGGATCAAGACGGGTCTGGACCCTATCGCTTCTCCAGTCTGCGACGAAACTATGATGAATGTGCTCCGACTGGAGTTCTGTATCGCTAGCGCCACAAGCTACCTCGTGCGCCTGAAGGAGTTAGTCTCCCGAATCGACTCATCGCTTTGGCCAGGGGCGACACTTCAGAATGACCTGGAATCCCTGATGACTCGACTGAACGAGATCCCTGACTGAGTGCAAGAATGGAAGAAATCCTCCGCCCAGTGTGGTGCTGACGTGGCGTTGTCCTTGGTGCGAGTCCATTGCATGGAGGCTCGTGAAGACAAGCTGGCTGTGATCAAAGTCGCTAACACCAAAAAGCATGACTTCCAGTCCTTCATGGAGACTTTCATTGCTGCCACCAGTCGGATCGCTGATGGGATCGACTTGGACTCATTCGTGGAGCCTGCCAGCCCTCCTCCGGCCGAGTGAACAAACTTATGAAACTTGAATCTGCTTTAAATTTGCCTCGGAATGCCGAGTGATTGTTGTAACCGTTGAACTCCTTCGAGCTTGATGCCCGAGTACTTTTGATTTGCTGCTTGGAACTTTTAAGATTTATCTAAATTTGGTTTATCTCCGAATGTGCTTGCGTTTGCCTTCGAATGGACTTTGCTCACTACTTGGAATAGTCTTTGCGCTGGAGACGCAGCTCTGAGGTGGCGGCTCCAGTCAACCTGCGCTTCGTCGTCCTTGCGGATAGGGATGGAGCGGACATTGTACTTGTGCCTTAGCTCCGAAGGAGAAGGTTGCAGTCGACCTACACCTCGTCGTCCTTGCGGATAGGGATGGAGTGGACGTTGTACTTGTGCTGTAGCTCCGAAGGAGAAGGTTGTGGTCGACCTGCACCTTGTCGTCCTTGCGGATAGGGATGGAGCGGACATTGTACTTGTGCCGTACCTCCGAAGGAGAAGGTTGCAGTCGACCTGCACCTCATCATCCTTGCGGATAGGGATGGAGCGGATGTTGTAATTGTGCCGTAGCTCCGAAGGAGAAGGTTGTAGTCGACCTGCACCTCGTCGTCCTTGCGGATAGGGATGGAGTGGATGTTGTACTTGTGCCGTAGCTCCGAAGGAGAAGGTTGCAGTCGACCTGCGCCTCGTCGCCCTTGCGGATAGGGGTATGTTTCGGGTTCGGCGAGTACTGGACTGCAGCTAAGACCCCCGAGTGGGAGGACTGTTCTCCACTCAGTAAGATTTTTTCAAACTTAGGCGAGTACTGGACTGCGGCTAAGCCTCCTAGTGAGAAAACTTAGGCGAGTACTGGACTGCAGCTAAGCCCCCGAGTGCGAGGATTGCTCTCCACTCGGTAGGATTTTTTCAAACTTAGGCGAGTACTGGACTACAGCTAAGTCTCCTAGTGAGAGAACTTAGG